>NW_028270139.1:36161024-36462836 GCF_037043375.1 Chiloscyllium plagiosum | reverse complement strand
TGCTTTTCTAGTGTAGGAACCTGTTCAGAAGTGGCAATACAGGCATGTGAGTGTCAAGATGGCTTGGTCAAAATGCTATCCTCAGTTATCTTGAACTTTGAGTCAGTCGTATAAAAAGCTCTTAAACCTTATAGCCATCTCCCCTTAAACCTGCTCAGTCTCAGCCATGTCCCATGCCCTCTCCATACCCCTCATGCTCCTCTAGATCTCATGCCCCCTCCTTCCACACCTGGAATTTCAATGCTTAGTGTGCACCATGTACAGAATCAATCAGCTATATAATAACAGTGGCAGGTCTTGAATTGGTCATGAAACAAGACACCAATACAGAGGTTTTCTTTCGCGAAGTATCTGTTACACTTATAACCTTATAAAAGTGTTAATCAGACACTGCTATTCGTAGTTTCAAAAGCAGAAACGTTACCCTAATTCTTGAGATTACCTCTTAATCTTGTCAAAACAAACATGTAGGCATCAAAGAAAACAGATCAAAGAAAGAATAATTTAAATGAACTCAAAGGTATGAATTATTCAAAGCTAACACTTTATTCAGCCTGTGCCAACAGGCCTCTGCTAAGGTGATTCACTATGAATGCTTGGTTTAATATTAATAATGAAGGCATCAGGAGTATAGTAATCGCATTGAGGTCAGTCAGGTGGATTTCATAAAATATGAGTTCCCTGATTGGAGCTGTCAGTCTGGTCAAATCAGGAAGCCCTGGCTGACCGGTGATAACAGGAGTGTGAGGGTCAGGTCATTTGGCCCAACAAGTTCACACCGACCCTCCATAGAGTAACCCAATCAGACCCTTTCCCCTACCTTGCTATTCTGCATTTACACTAATGCATCCACCCTACACATCCCTGAACACGATGGGCAATTCAGCATGAGCTTTGGATTGTGGGAGGAAAACAGAGCACCCGGAGGAAACCCATGCATACACGAGGAGGATGTGCAAACTCCACACAGACAGTCACCCGAGGATCAGTAACAAGTACTCTCCACGTGTAAATAAAAGGTGACTTGGTGATGGGATACTAGCCTCTGTGGAGTTATTTCAAGGAGGAGCAGATATAAGGGCATGTCTTTTTCCCGCAATTTCTGTCTTTATTTTTGCTTCAGGTCATGTCTTTGTTGTTACACTTTCAAAATAACTTTAATATCTCACCCCAGTCTCACTGTGAAACTCTTACATTGTATCTTACATTAAATTGCTGTATAAGCTAACTTTGTTGAATTCGTTTCTGTAGTCCACATTCATTTCATATTAGTCCCATGCAGTGCATAAAGACATTTTTCCACTTAAGACACATCAAAATCTGTGGAAAAATATGAGAGAATAACAAATAAAACTTGGATTTATACAATTGTTTCCTGAACCAAGAATGCCTGAAAGTTCTTTACAATTGATGCATTAATTCCAAAGTCGTTATCTCTCAATTGGCAAGATTCTACAGAAAGCAATGAAAAGAATAATCTTTGAACTTGTTTCTTTTTATTGGTTTTCTTTGAAGATAACTATTAACCAGAATTGAAATATTATTCATATGGTTAACTGCATTATTTTCAACAATTTTTTATATTCGTGTATTATCTTAACTTTTATCCAAATGACTCAAAGAGTTTCTCATAGCCATTTTGTATTTGTAAACATTGCAGTGACAGCTGTTTTGGAGGAATTGTGGCAACCACTTTCCACAGCAGAATCATAAAAATAGCAAGAAGAATGAATAAGTCCTTGTGATGTTGTTACAAGGAGAATTGTTGATACTTGCTTTTCTTTGAAATGTCATTGAATCCTTAAAATCCATCTGAATCACTGAAGCAAACATAATGGCAACATTTTATGATTTTTCTGTTGATGCCAATCTTTGAGAAAGGTACTTGCCCCTCAGTAATGTGCTGGTATGGCAGTATAAATTTTGAGTTCAAATCCTCATGTTTGACCAAAACTGCAAATTTCTAACTTTTTATTTTTTTTCCCCCTATGTGTACCTAACCATATTTTCTTCTAATTAGGCCTGAATGTTGGGTGTTCAGTCCCCTTTCTTTATCTATTTATTTAATAATTTAATTGCCTTTGCTTTAGGTCCTGACATTGGCAGTAACGCTGGTCTGAAATCAATATAGTGTTAACAATATTGCAAATCAATCAGTTCTCAGTTAATAGTGCAAAAACTGGTGTATCTGTATTTCTCATTTATGGTTTGGTATTGATTTCAGACCAGAATGCTTGTTAGCAAATTTCCACTGAGGAATGATCTGACAATGTAATGGAACAAACATGTTATACTGCACAACCAGAGAATTCTTATAATGGGTTTGAAGTTTGCTGTTTGCCTCTCATTCATTAAGTAAGATCTTGCTTGCATGCTGCACGAAGAGAGCAGCATCTCACTGCGAGACTTATTTGTTCACAGTTTCTGGACATTGCTGACTAGACCAGTCTTTATTACCCCTTTCCTTTTTTAATAAATATTTTTTATTAAAAATCTTTTAAAATCTTTTACAAAACATCTATATACAACAAACAATAATACCAAAAAACTTCAATCCCCAAGATGTCCTTTAGCTCCCTTACTGTAACACTCCAGTATCTCTGGATCTTACACCACGACCAATAACAGTGTGTGAGAATACCTATACTAATTTTACATTTGGGACACCCTGGTGATGCTCCTCTCTTGAACTTAACTAGCCTCTCTGGCACCAAATAAGCCATGTGTAAAATCTTCAGTTTCATGGCCTGCGGTCTGTTTCATACTGAAATTTTCCTTACATGTTCCCATATATCTTCCCATTCCGCCAATGATTTATCCTCTCCAGCTCTCGATTCCATGACCTACAGAGTCCCTCCACGTCCCCTGACACACATTCTTTCTGTAAATGATGCAAAGTGCTAACTGAAAGAGCGCCCATACACTGGAGCACTCCTTTCTCCAAATTGAGCCAGGAGTGTGGTCTTCCTCTGTATATAATCTGAAAGTACCTACAAAGGTCCCTATTAGACAATCCATATTTCTGACTTAGCTGGCTAAATTACATCAAGACCTCCCCCTCAAATAAATCTCTCAGACAAGAGATTCCCTTATTCTCACATAATTTAAAGCCGGAATCCATTGCCCCAGGTTTAAATCCTTGGGCTCCCACCAATGGGGTAAACGACGAGGTTTTAAGCCAGTTGCCCCATTCTCCTTCAGACTTTCACCGTATTTAAAATAATTGGACTCTTACACTCCGCAGTCACGGATTTCATCTTATCCATAAGTAATAGATTAATGAGGAGACATCTCGACTGAGGGGCTTCAACATCAATCCAAATCGACTCCAAATTCTCCCATACCCAGTCACCATCATATGCTAACAGGGCGTTTATTTGATATCTCTTCCAAGTCCGGAAGATCCACCCGTCCCTCAACCTGCGAAAGCTGCAATTTGGTAAATTTAATTAGGGGGCACCTGCGACACCAAGTAAAAGAACTTTGGCAACTATTGAGCTCCATAATACTCATCTAGGTAGTAACAATGGGAGCATTTTCATTGGGTACAACAGGCGAGGAAAAACATTCATTTTAATCAGGGCTATTCAGCCTAACCATGATAATGGTAACGCCTCCCACTGCTGCAAATCCTGTTTTATTCTCTCCAATAATTGTACATAGTTAGCTTTATACCACTGGTGGAAGGCAGGGGTAATAAAAATTCTCAAATACAAAAAACCTTTTGACGACCATCTAAAGCACTCCATCCTCCAGATCAGGCACCTTCACTAATCCCTTCACTTGCATGGCTTCAGATTTTGTAAAGTTGATCCTGTAGCCCGAAAAAGAGTCAAATAAATTAATTGTTTAAATCAATCGAGGAATGGACTCCTCCAGCTTGGCCAAGAATAAAATGACATCAAGAGCATATAGGGTAATCTTATGCTCCACCATTCCCACCCCTAGCGCCACTATTTCAGGATCCCTCCTGATAGCCTCAGCTAATGGCTCAATTGCTGAGGTAAATAACAGCAGTGAAAGAGGACACCCCGATCGACTACGTCTCCCAATATTAAAGTTATCTGACTTAGTGCCGTTTGTGATGACTGCTGCCTTAGATTCATTATACAATACCGCCACTCATCTGGCAAAGGATCCCCCCAGACCAAAGCGCTCTTGGACCCCAAACAGGTACAGCCATTCTATCCGGTTAAACGTCTTTTCTGCATCAAGGGAGACCATCAAACCCAGGATCAATCATTGCTGGCATACCTGCACTACATTCAGTACCCTCCTGATATTGTTGGAGGAGCTACGGCCCTTAACAAAACCCGTCTGATCTTCTTTTATAATATGGGGCAACACCTTTTCCAACCTCAGGGCCAGCATCTTGGATAAAATTTTAAAATTTACATTCAACAGCAAAATTGGTTTTATGAAGCACATTCTTTGGGGTCTTTCACCTTCTTTTAAATGAGGGAGATATTATTCTCCCTCAGGGAGGGCAGCAGACAATCCTGTCCATAGGAATAGCTATATATCCCCAGAAGTGGCTCCACCAACACATTTATGAATTCCTTATAGAATTCACTTGGGAATCCATCTGGTCCCAGCGCTATGCCACTCTAGAGATGTCTTATTGCTTCCTGCACTTCCTGTACCGCCATAGGCGCATTCAACAGGGAACCCTGTTCTGCGTTTATACTGGGAAGGTCCAGGTTCTCAAAAAAAGGACTGCATTCTTGCTGCACCGTGTTCTTCTCCCTCCAATCAATATAGCTCTGCAGAGTATTCCCCAAATCTAATATTAATCTTCAACTCACGGGTAACTGTGCCCACCTTCTCTCTAACAGACATAATAGATTGGGAAGCTTTTTACTTCCTCGCCATATATTCCAGATAACAATCTGGCTTGTCTCCAAATTCAAACAGTCTTTGTTTAGCAAAGGATAACATTTTCTTGCCACCTAAGTGTGCAATGAGTCAAGAACTGCCCGGAGGGCCGTGACCCGCTGCAACTTGACCAAAGAGGGCCTATTATAATATACTTCCTCAGCTATCTGCAGCCAGGCCTCCAGCATCCATTGTTGCTCCTCCCTCTACCACCTTCTAGTCGTTAAATACGAAATGATCAGACCTCGTAAATATGCCTTAGTGGCCTCCCAAAGTACTGCCGGATTACTGGCCATATCCGAGTTGATATCCCAGAAGGCACTGAGCTCTCTTCTGATGTACTCAACAAATTTTCTATCCCTTAATAGAATAGGTCCATGTGCCAGTGCTGTGCATCCATTCCACTACCCTTGGTTTTAACATTTAAATACACTGGTGCATGGTCCGAGACAGCTATATTCCCAATTTTGCACTCCAATGCTCTGTCCAAACAATCTGAGGACATAAAAAACATGTCACTTTGCATATGGCACATATGTAGGTTTGAATAGAAGGTAAAGTCTCTACCATTAGGGTCGAGATGCTTCCACACATCCACTAATCCCAACTCCTCATCATGTCCACCAACTGCTTAGATTGCGCGGGCGTGCCTGCCAGGCCCCTTGGCACTCTGTCAACCTCGAGATCTATTCGGCGATTAAAATCCCCTCCTATGATCATGCAGCACACCTCAAGACTCATTAATTTAGCGACCGAATCAATTAGAAATTTAAGAGGGTGCGCTGGAGGACAATACACACTCATGATGCCATACACTTCTCCATGTATTAGAGCTTTAAGAATGATAAACAGTCCATGTTCATCCTTAATTTGCTCAGTTATCTGGAAAGGGAAGTTCCTTCTTACCGTATAGCCACTCCTCTACTCTTAGAGCTAATGGAGGAGAAGAATACCCTGTCATAACTCCTCTGCTGCAGTTTCAGATGTTCCTTATCAGTTAAATGCATCTCTTGGAGCAGGGCGATGTCTACCCTTTCCTTCCTAAGGCTTGACAGCACCTTTTTTCTTTTAATAGGGGAATGGCTTCTTTTTACATTCCAGGTGCACCACCTGAACAAATCACTAGCCATGGTCATCCAGGGCAGCCCATGGTTTCCCAAGAGGAGGAAACTTATCTGAGGCATGACAAATGACAAAGACATTAACTCTATAAAGTCTAAAAGCTACTCCTATAAAAACTACTACAACTAAAAAAAACTAATCACTACATTTAACTTAAGAAAACACCCAAATAACCCCCAATTCACTAGAGATCTCCCCCCTTGCCCATAGGGGGCACTCCTCTCAACTCCCTTTAGCTGAGGCCAAGCCCTAGCCCCAGGCAATTCACAAATGAAGAAAACCTGTTATTTAGATTTTGAGAGTTTACAATAGATGCCCATTGCACCCCCCCGTCCCCCGCCCCACACACACACATCATAACCACAGGTATAGCCACCCCCAATCAAAAACAAAAGGACAGCAGTTAAAAAAAAGCACCAGATAATATCAAACCGACCGATATATTAAATAATTCTGGTTTTACATCAAGGCAGTATGTATAAAGTGGATAACCACAAAAAAAGGGAAGAAAGGAGAAAGAGAGGGGCAATATGAAAATTTTAAAAACCCATACTATTGTCCATAACAATGCCCACTAGCAACTCCCCCGCCCCTGACTCGAGTCCTTTAATTCAGAGAATTCACAAAGTCCTTCACCTTTTCTGCAGAATCAAAATTATATACCATCCCTCCATAAGTGAAACGCAACACCTCAAGGTACCTCAAGGAATATTGAATGTTCAGGTCCCTTAATTTTCTCTTAACATTATCAAATGCCCTTCTCTTTTTAATTGGGGCTCCTGAGAAGTCCTGAAAAAAGCATTATTCTTGAGCCCTTGTACATTAAAGCCTGTGAATCTCTTCCCCGACTTCTTGCTGTTTCAATCGCTAACTGTTTTTCTTTATAATGCAGGAGTTGCACGGGGACTGTGCAGGGGCGCGTCTCTGGCCTGGGCCTACGCATTGCGATCTGGTGGGCCCGCTCCACACTCAACAGGCTCGACCTCAACTCCAGCCCCAGGAACTTCAGCAGCCACTTCTCCAGGAAGCCGACAAGGCCCTCGCCTTGCTTGCATTCCAGAAGATCCACGAGCCATAAGTTTTTTTCTTCTATTTTTATTTTCCAGGTCGTCCACTTGGCCCTGAAGGACCCGACCCTGGTCTTCCAGCATTCGGATCCTTCCTCCAGAGACCTCCGCCATGGTCTCTGACGCTGCGGTCCTCTCCTCCACTGCCTCTACTCTTCAGTCCAACAGTTGAATTTCCTGCTCATGCTTTTTCAGCATGGCAGATGGTGGTTTCACCACTGCTTCAGTCTTTTCTCATAGTTTGGCAAACTCCGAGAGTAACTGCTGCTGCCCCATTAAACCCAAAGGGGCCACCCCAGGAGTTTGAGCAATGGCTGCAGGCATCCCCAATTCAGTAGTGGAGTGGCCTGCCTGTTGTATTCCTTTAGGTCCCTTTCCTTTATTTGCTTTCATTCTGACCTTAAAGCTGCCGCACCACAATTTTAGCAGCTCCAGATGTTCAGCAAGTTTATATTGGTAGTTTTTTTCTGCTAGGGGTGGTTGATGAGGGGGTAAAGGTCCTCCTTGCCAGGGAGTATGGCACAGAGCTCAGCTCAGCAGACCACTCAGACCGCCGCCATCTTGGATCTCCCATTGCTCCTTTCTAATTGTCCTTGTGAAGATGGTGTTGAGCCACCTTTCTGAACAACTTCAGTCCATGCTAGGTACACCCAAATTGCTGTTAGGAAGAGAGTTCCAGGAAGTTAATCCTGCAAAGGTGAAAGAACAGCCAGGAAGTTATATAATTCCAGGTCAGGGTACGTGTTATTTGGAGGGGGATTTTCTAACCGGTAGTGTTTTCACATATCTAGTGCCCTTGTCCTTCTAGGTGGTAGAGATCTCAAGTTTGGAATGTGCTATCGAAGGAGTTTTGTTGTGTTGTTGTAGTGCATCTAGTAGATGATACATACTGTTGCTACTGAGAGACAATGGTGGAGGAAGTGAATACTGGAGATGATGGAAGAGGCGCCAGTAAAACAGGTTGCTTTGTCTTGGATGATGTTAAGCTTTCTGAGTATCTTTGCAATTGAACTCATCCTGGAATGGAGAGAATAATCCAAACCTGACTTGCGCCTTGTACATGGTTAACTCTGGATAATGTGTTGCAATACATTTATTAGTTCTGAGCTGTTCTTGTAGGTCACAGTATTTTTAAGGTTGGTTCAATACAGTTTCAAATCAATGGTAAGCCTGGGGACATTCATTGTGGAATATTCTGTGGTGGTTATATCTCTGCAAGTCAAGGTGAAATGGTTAGATTCTCTCTTGTTAGAAATAGCCATTATCTGGCATTCACATGTTTTGAGTGTTATTTGTCACTTATCAGCCCACAACTGAATGTTTTCCAGGGCTTGCTGCATGTGCCAGATATGATGTCAACCAGTGGAAAGTCTTCCCCTTGAGTCCCATTGACTTCAGTTTTGCTGGGGTTTCTTGATACCACCCTCAGTTGAATATTCAGAGTATTCACTCTCATCTCACCTCTGGAGTTCAGGTTTATCCTCCCTTCCTCTGGTAGAATCTAAACTGAGTGTCAGTAAGCAGCTTATTGATAAGTACCAAGAAGTAAGTAATTGCTACTTGATAGCACTATTGACAACACTTTCCTCCTTTACTGATGATTGAAAGTGGGCTGAATAAAGCAGGAATTGTACATGTTGTGTTTGTCTTTCCTTTTATGTATTGCGTTATAACCCTCATTAACTTTTCATTATTTTCATTTTTATTATTATATTAATTTGGTGTGGAGCTGTGAACTGGGATTGTGAGCTAAAGATGACTTTTGGACTGTGGGTAACGGCTTGTGTTAAAACTAAGTAGACAGGGAAAAGGCTGGAAGAACCTAGCAAGCCAGGCAACATCAGGAGCTCTAGAAGTTGATGTTTCAGGTGTAACTCCTCTTTAGGACTGGGGATGAGTGTAAGGGGCGCTGCAGATAAAGAGGGCAGCGAGAGCAGGGTGGTGAAGTGAGGATAGGTCAAGACAGACCGAGGATACAACCTGGTTGGTCAATGGGAGGAATTAATCCGGTGGAAGGGAGAAGAAGAGGCTGGGAAGGGAGTCGGGAATGGGAAGGGAGATTATTCAAAATTGGCCGTCTCAATATTGAGCCCTCTGCGCTGTACACTGCCCAGACGGAAGATGAGGTCTTGTCCCTCCAATTTGCAGTTGGGTTTGTTGTGGCAATGGAGGAGGCCAAGGATGGTCATGTTGGAAAGGGAGTGGGGAGGGGAATTGAAATGGATGGTGATTGGGAGGTCTGGTCGGCCTTTGTGGGCCTGTCTGAAATGCTCAGAAAACCATTCCCTAAGCTTACATTTGGTCTCCCTGATGTAGCAAAGATCACATTGGGAGCACCTGATGCAGTAAATTAGGTTTAAAGAGAGGCAGGTGAACCTCTGTCTCACCTGGAAGGACTGTTTGGGGCTCTGGATGGAGGTGAGGAGGTGGTGTACTGGAAGGTTTTGCATCTTTTCCAGTTGTAAGGGAAGGTATCTGGGGATTCAGGGGAGTTGGTGGGGAAAGTGAAGCAAACCAAGGACTGTCGAAGGAATCAGTCATTGTGGAAGGCAGAGAAGGGTGGGGAGGGGAAGATGTTCTGGGTGGTGGGGTTTAGTTGGAGTCAAGCAGGACCTGTGGAGAAAGAAACAGCATTAACCTTTCAAGTCCAGGGAGTGGTTTTTTTGGGAATCAAAGCCTCCAGCACTTACTGTTTTTATTATAGGATGAACATGCTGATATGAAGCAATCCTGCAATTTTAGAAGTTAATATGGCAGTCACATTTGTGACTATATGAAAGGGCTTTTATGTAGCATTACAGCTCCAACAAATTTTCAATCAAATTATTATGTCAACATACTTTGTTACTTTCAAAGGGTATCTGTAAAGACAGAGTAAAGTTTACAATGTTTTATTCATAGGATTAAGTCAAATTGATGGAAGGCATGGAACATAAAGTTGAGCACTTTTTTAATTGTTGAATCAGTAAAATTAGCGACTGTGCCAAATTTCATGACATTAGTGTAGGCTTTTTTACATACATGATGACTGCTCCAGAATTTTGTGAATATAATTCAAATAGGAATTCCTAGAGAGATTACTACTTGATCTTTTTTTTTGTCCTACATTTTTAGCACTAAGCCCCTGCATTACTCCTTTAAACAGTTTGATTCCCTTCCCCCAGCCCACTACATCCTTACATATTTTCTAATCAAACTTGCCAGAAATATTTTTACGCACCTCTGGAGCAGCATCTTTTCATTATTATTACCACCAAAAAAAGTACCACACAAAGTGCTGAGAATGAACTACATTTGAGAGATCTCATAGCATTGCATTATTTAGAAGGTGAAACCAAGTTGATGAGCTGACAACAAACAATGTTTGTCAACCTTTAACATACTTCAGGAATTCTTTCCAATTTCCCATGAGAGGATTTTGGTATGATTTATTTTTTTTAATAGATATTTTTATTAGAAATTTAACATTTTTACAAGTTTACAAAAATAAACAAAACTCTCAGATATAAACATTGATATACAATTAGCTCAAATATACAATAGCCAAAATTTGACAAAAAAAAACAAAACAACAAAAAAAAAACCGAAAAGAAAAAAAACACAAACAAACAAAACTCAACTATCTACTAATCTAACCTACAACTAACCAGGGTGTATATTTAAGTCTCTTACATGCTCGGGATGTGTTAGCATCAGATATGATAAAACCCGTATTCGTGCGGGATTCCTCCCCCGAAGGGCCGCGGACCAGCCAGGTTTGTAATCTCAATTAAATAAAAGCCCTTGTTAGGATAGCCGAAATATCTGTATTTATGTAATTCAAAAAGGGCTGCCATATTTTATAAAATAATTCGGTCTTTCGGTGCACCATATTTGTAAGGAAGTCAAGGGGAATACATTCCATAATTAGTCTGTGCCAATTTGAAAGTCCAGGGGGGCCCTCCGCCACCCAGTTCATCAAAATATTTTTCCTTGCACAGAAAGAAAGAATAGAAAATAGTCTCTTCCCGTACGTGTCCAGGGAGGGAAAGTTCGAAAAGCCCAAGAGGAGAGATACAGGGTCCACTTTTATTTCCGTTCCTAAAATTTCTGTCAGGGTACTTGCTACTTTAGTCCAATATCTACGGATCTTATGACAGGTCCATAAGCAATGTACAAGAGTGCCCACCTCTATTTTGCATTTAGGACACATTGGAGATGCTCCTGCCTTAAATTTTGCCAATCGAACCGGTGCTATATGGGCCCTATGAAGTATCTTCAGCTGGATAGCCTGGGTTCTGTTACAAATAGTAATTCTTCTAGCATTTTCCCAGATATCATTCCACGTTTCTGTGGAGATTTCTAGTCCCAGATCCTGATCCCATGTTTTAAGCAGATTATCCATATCTCCCGATACTTCATCATGTAGTAAATGATAAATATTACTGACGGAAGATACCCCCACTGGTCGTAGGACACTACATTCTCTATCGGATTTATAAAGACTATCTAATAACGTAGTCTTCTTCTGTATATAATCTCGAATTTGGAAGTATCGAAAGAGGTCTCCATTGGGTAATCCGAATTTCTGACGCAGCTGTCCGAAAGACATCAGGACCCCATCTTTAAATAAATCCCCGAGACATGAGATACCCCTGGATCTCCAGAGTTTAAAAGTGGCATCTGTTAACCCCGGTTGGAATCCCCATGCTCCCACTATCGGTGCATAGGGGGATGTTTTATGTGAATTACCCTCATTTTGCCGCATTATATTCCAAGCCTTGATTGTATTCAGTATTATAGGGTTTTTACAGTGATCTGTAATGATTTTCCTCTTGTCTGAGAATAAAAGGTTAATAAGTGGGTATTTTACTTGAGAAGCCTCGATGTCCAACCAGATTGATTGTGGATCAGACAAGACCCAATCAGCTATGTAACTTAATAGGGAACTTAATTGATATTTCCTAAAATCTGGGAAGTCCAATCCACCCCTTGCCTGTGGAAGCTGTAGCTTCTTCAGCTTAATGAGGGGCCGCCTATGATTCCAGATAAAGGAACTCAGCCAGCCGTATAATTTACATAAAGCCGTCCTCGGCAGCATCACCGGAAGCATTCTCATAGGATATAGGAGACGGGGCAGGACATTCATTTTGATTAATGCTATTCTACCCAACCAGGAAATTGGCAGGTCTCCCCATCGCTGGAGGTCCTGCCTTATCCTTTCCAATAAATACACAAAATTAGCCTTATACAACTGACCAAATACTGGAGTGATAAAAATGCCTAAATATAAGAAACCCTCCAGGGACCAGCGAAAGGGAAAAAGGGAACTGTCCGCTAAGCGGGGTATCACAGCAAGGCCACCCATTGGCATAGCCTCCGATTTTGAAAAATTAATTTTATAGCCTGAGAATGCACTAAATGTATTAACAACTTGGATTAAGCGAGGTATGGACATCAAAGGGTTACTGAGGAATAGAAGAACATCATCTGCATAAAGGGTAATTTTATGTTTACCTGTACCAATCCTTGGGGCCACTATATTAGGATCAGCTCGTATAGCTTCTGCTAGTGGTTCAATTATTAGCGTGAATAACAATGGCGAGAGGGGACATCCCTGACGGCAGCCCCTACCCACACTGAAGCTATCCGAGCCTAATCCATTGGTAACCACAACTGCTTTGGGATCACTATACAATGTTGAGATCCATTTGGTAAACACCTGTCCAACACCAAACCTCTCCAATGTGTAAAACAAATATGACCATTCGACCCTATCAAATGCCTTTTCCGCGTCTAATGAAACCACTACTCCTGGTATCTTTCCCTGATGACAAGCTTGAATCATATTCAGAGCCCTTCTAACATTATTGGATGATCTACGGCCCTTAATAAACCCCGTCTGATCCTCCTTTATAATATGTGGCAGTATCCTTTCTAATCTCAGTGCTAACGTTTTAGAGAGGATTTTAAAATCTACATTTAGCAAGGATATTGGTCTGTATGATGTACAATCTTCTGGGTCCTTTCCTTTTTTAAGGATAAGAGAGATATTTGCCTCTTTCAGCGAAGGCGGGAGACAGCCCTGACTATATGCATAGTTATACATGTCCATAAGTGGACCAACCAGTATTTCTGTAAATTCTTTATAGAATTCAGCTTGAAAGCCATCTGGGCCCGGCGCCTTACCATTTTGAAGGTGCCTAATTGCATCAACTATTTCTTGGGGTGTAAGAGGAGCATTTAGGACCGATACTTGTTCCGGAGTTAGGTCTGGAAAAGTCAAATTTTTTAAAAATGACTGCATCCTCTTCGTCCTATCTTCACAATCCTGTGATTTATATAACTCAGAATAGAATTCTCTAAAGGTCGCATTAATCTTTTTATGATCATGAGTCAAAATACCCGTACTTTCCTTGATAGACATAATAGTCTGAGGGGCCTTTTTTTTCTTTGCAAGAAATGCTAAGTATCTACCCGGTTTGTCGCCATATTCATATAACCTTTGCTTTGCAAATAATATTTCCCTCTTAGCCGTTTGAGTAAGTGTAGTATTTAGAGCTGTCCTAAGAGCTGTAATCCTTTGCAATTTAATAATAGAAGGTCTATCAGTGTATGCTGTTTCAGCCGCTTTTAAGCGGGCTTCAAGCAGACGCTGTTGTTCTCCCTTTAATTTCTTCTGGGTCGCTGAGTAGGAGATGATCAAGCCTCGCGTGTAAGCTTTGATGGTCTCCCACATCATTGACGGGTTGCTAGCTGTACCTGAATTAATTTCTAAAAAAGTTTTAAATTCTTGAGAGAAGTACTTTACAAATTTACTATCTTTCATTAAGAAGGGGTCCATACGCCAATGCCGAGGGGATGTCCCACTGTTCCTCGCCTTAGTTTCCATATATACAGCAGCGTGGTCAGAAATTGCTATATTACCTATTTTACAGGATGATATGGAATTTAAAAAAATCGAGGGGGCAAAAAACATATCAATTCTGGTATGACATTTATGTGGATTAGAGTAGAAAGAAAAATCTCTACCCTGTGGATGAAGACATCTCCATACATCTACTAATCCTAATTCTTTGTTCAGATCCATCAATTGTCTAGATCTGGGAGATACTCCTGCAGTACTCTTGGGAATCCTGTCTATTTCCGGATCCATAATACAATTAAAGTCTCCCCCTATAATTATATGACGGGCATCAAAAGCCATCAATTTTGAAAAGGCTTCCGTTATAAATTTAAAGGGGTGTGCCGGGGGGCAGTACAAATTTAAAATCCCATATTCCTCTCCATTTATGAGGGCTTTAATCAAGATATATCGTCCAGATTCGTCTTTTATCTGCTTTAGGATTTTGAAAGGGAAATTCTTCCGAACAAGAATAACAACTCCCCTGCTTTTTGAGCTAAAAGAAGAAAAAAAGGCCTGATCAAATCCGCCCTGTCGTAATTTCAAGTGTTCTTTATCTGACAGGTGTGTCTCCTGTAGGAGAGCTATATCAACTCTTTCCTTCTTAAGATTTGATAATATTTTCTTCCTTTTAAGTGGCGAATTACTCCCCTTGACATTCCAGGTGCACCACTTAACCGACTGATCAACCATAATCCTCTGGGCCAATCCGAGACCCCTCGGGAGGGGGAACCCTATCCAGAACATCCCGAGCATGGAACATGTAAAATTTACAAAAATAAAGCCTCTTTAATACACCCACAACAATACAGTAAAAAACTATTTCTAAATAAAAAAAATATAAAACGTATCTAAGTGGAGACTTTCCCCCTTGTTCCCAGGGGGCGTCACTTCCTCTCCAAAAATCCCTCATATCCTCTCCCAACCAATGCCCCACCCTTGACCCAGGCACTCCTCAATAAAATGAGGAAAATTCAAATATAATACAAAGCTAGAGTTAACAGTGAGCACCCCACCCCCACCCCTACCAACACCTGGGTATATTTGGTAATGTTAATACCATATATAAACATATAACTATAAAATTACCAGTAAAACAAATAATAATTAAATATGATAATACAAAATAACGAAGGGAAAAACAACCCCGCTCCTAAAGACAGAGGTAAAATCGAATAAGGTAACCACCTCCCCCCACCAACATTAACCAAATCCCCCAGCTTATATATATATATACATATATATACATACACACACACACACATATACATACATCCCTCATATATACATAAAATAATAACAGAAAACAACTCCAAGGGGGGGGGGGGAGAAAATCAAATCCCTCTCCCCACCCCCCATGATAATATTAAGCAGTAAGGTAAGAAAAAAAAAAGGGAGGGGATATAAACCAAAGCGGGGGGGGGGGGGGGGAAGTCAGACCAACATCCATTATGTCCTGCAGTTTATCTAAGAGAGTCCAAGAATTCCTTAGCCTTTTCTGGTGATCCAAAGTTACATACGGATCCTTCATGGTTAAAGCGTAACATCGCTGGGTAGCGTAAGGAGTACTGAACATTTAACGCTTAAACGCGTTTAAGGGGGAACCCTTAAACGCTTCTTCGCCTCGTCGAAGGCCTTCCTCTTTCGAACCAGAGCCGGGGAAAAGGCATGAAATAGCATGATCTTGGATCCTTTGTAGATCATAGCTTGGGGGTCTTTTCCGAGATTTCTAGAGGCTTCTAGGAGTATCTGCCTCTCCCTGTAGCTCTGCAGCCGGAACAGGACCGGGCGTGGGCGCTGGTTCGAGCCGGGCCCGTGTATTGCTACCCGGTAGGCCCATTCCACCCTTACCTGGCCTGATCCAGCTTGCAGATTTAAAAGTTGTGGCAGCCACTGCTCCAGGAATGCTGTAAGCTGGCCTTCCTCTTCCCGTTCGGGAAGGCCCAGCAAACGAATATTTTTTCGACGACCTCGATTATCGAGGTCGTCAATATGATTTTCCAAGGTCCGGACTCGCTGCTCGAGAGTCCGGACTTGATCCACGGCCGATTGAGCAGTTGTCTCGGAGGTCGCGGCCTTTAGCTCCGCCCCTCCGACTCGGCGTTGAATTTCTTCAATTTCACGGTCGTGCTTCTGCAGCGCGGCCGAGAGCGGCTCCCAACGATTTCTGGATTCGACGATAAAGGCATCGATCTTCGAGTCAAGCTTGGAAAGCATTTCTGCAAGACTTGCTACTGTAGGTAAGTCCCCCGGAGCGGCTGTGGACGCTTCTGCTGCAGCTGGAGAGTGTGGGGGAGGGGTTCCTGCTTGCTGAGAGCTGCGGGCTCCCTTCCCTTTAGTCATTTTAACTTAGGATTAAGTTGCTAAAATGTAATATTACACAACTAATTGAGTTACTAAACTATTATAAATGATTTATAAATGATTTGGTGAGCTTGGTAGGGGGTAGGTGACCCACTGTGCCCAAGTCTTGGGAGGAGCACTATAGACTCAGTCTTACTGGGTCGCCGCCATCTTGGATCCCCTGGTATGATTTATACATAAGTTAAACTTAGCTTATAGCTCCTTACAACTTGCATACCAGAAACTGGAGTTGATGGTAGATATGTATTTTCACCATTCCCCCTGATTTCCCCCCTCACTGAGGACGAACGATCAGTCCTCAGCAAAGGACGGACCTTTATCCCCCTCCACCCATGCATCAATGAATTTAATACACGCTGTGATGTTGAACACTTCTTCTGTCGCCTCCGCCTCTGTGCTTACTTTCACAATCAGGACTCCTGCCCACCTTCCGAGGACCCCTTCGCCCGCCTCCAACACACTGCATCCACCTGGACACCCGTGCTGGCCTATTACCCGCCCTCGACCTCTTCATTTCCAACTGCCGCCAGGGCATTAACTGCCTCAACCTGTCTACCCCCCTCCCCCACTCCAACCTCTCACCCTCACAACGTGCAGCCCTCCAATCCCTTTGCTCCAATCCCGACCTCACCATCAAGCCAGCAGATAAAGGCGGCGCAGTGGTAGTCTGGCACACTGACCTCTACACCGTTGAAGCCAAACACCAACTCGAGAACACCTCTTCCTACCGCCGCCTTGACCATGACCCCACCCCCCATCACCAAACCATCATCTCCCAAACCATACAGAACCTCATCACCTCAGAAAATCTCCCACACACAGCTTCCAACCTCATAGTCTGGGAACCCCGCACTGCCCGGCTCTACCTCCTTCCCAAGATCCACAAGCCTGATCACTCTGGCCGACCCGTTGTCTCAGCATGCTCCTGCCCCACTGAACTCATTTCTACCTACCTCAACACTGTCCTATCCCCCCTAGTCCAGGAACTCCCCACATACGTTCGAGACACCACCCATGCCCTCCACCTCCTCCAAGACGTCTGTTTTCCCAGCCCTCAATGCCTCATCTTCACCATGGATATACAATCCCTCTACACCTCCATCCGCCATGACCAGGGCCTCCAAGCCCTTTGTTTATTCCTCTCCCGACATCCCCAACAGTACCCTTCCACTGACACTCTCATTCGTTTGGCCGAACTGGTCCTCACCCTCAACAATTTCTCCTTCGAATCCTCCCACTTCCTCCAGACCAAAGGGGTAGCCATGGGCACATGTATGGGCCCCAGCTATGCCTGTCTGTTTGTTGGCTACGTAGAACAGTCAATCTTCCGTAAGTACACCGGCACTACTCCCCACCTCTTCCTCCGCTACATTGATGACTGCATTGGCGCCAAATCATGCTCCCACGAGGAGGTTGAGCAATTCATCAACTTCACCAACACATTCCACCCTGAACTTAAATTTACCTGGACCATCTCTGACACCTCCCTCCCCTTCCTGGACCTCTCCATCTCCATTAATGACGACCGACTTGACACCAACATTTTTTACAAACCCACCGACTCCCACAGCTACCTGGATTACACCTCTTCCCACCCTACCTCCTGCAAAAATGCCATCCTGTATTCCCAATTCCTCCGCTGTATCTGCTCCCAGGAGGACCAGTTCCACCACAGAACACACCAGATGGCCTCCTTCTTTAGAGACCGCAATTTCCCTTCCCACGTGGTTAAAGATGCCCTCCAATGCATCTCGTCCACATCCCGCACCTCTGCCATCAGACACCACCCCTCCAACCGTAACAAGGACAGAATGCCCCTGGTGCTCACCTTCCACCCTACCAACCTTCATATAAACCAAATCATCTGCCAACATTTCCGCCACCTCCAAACGGACCCCACCACCAGATATATATTTCCCTCCATACCCCTTTCTGCCTTCTGCAAAGACCGTTCCCTCCGTAACTACCTGGTCAGGTCCACGCCCCCCTACAACCCACCCTCCCAGCCTGGCACCTTCCCCTGCCACCGCAGGAATTGTAAAACCTGCACCCACACCTCCCCCCTCACCTTCATCCAAGGCCCTCAAGGAACCTTCCACATCCATCAAAGGTTTACCTGCACATCCACCAATATCATTTATTGTATCTGTTGCTCCTAATGTGGTCTCCTCTACATTGGAGAGACTGGATGCCTCCTAGCAGAGCACTTTAGGGAACATCTCTGGGACACACACACCAATCAACCACACCGCCCTGTGGCCCAACATTTTAACTCCCCCCTCCCAATCTGCCGAGGACTTGGAGGTCCTGGGCCTCCTTCACCGCTGCTCCCTCATCACCAGACGCCTGGAGGAAGAATGCCTCATCTTCTGCCTCAGAACACTTCAACCCCAGGGCATCAATGTGGACTTCAACAGTTTCCTCATTTCCCCTTCCCCCACCTCACCCCAGTTCCAAACTTCCAGCTCAGCACTGTCCCCATGACTTGTCCTACCTGCCTATCTTCTTTTCCACCTATCCACTCCCCCCTCCCCCCTGACCTATCACCTTCATCCCCACGCCCATTCATTTATTGTACTCTTTGCTATTTTCACCCCACCCCCACCCTCCTCTCATTCATCTCTCCACCCTTCAGGCATTCTGCCTGTATTCCTGATGAAGGGCTTTTGCCCGAAATGTCGATTTTACTGCTCCTCGGATGCTGCCTGAACTGTTGTGCTTTTCCAGCACCACTCTAATCTAGACACATGTATTTAGCCCAGACAGGCAACGCTTTAAACTGTTGGTGCAACACTCTTCCAGCTTGAAAAAAATTGAAGATGTTTTTGGCTTTTCTGTAATTCATCAATATTCAATCAATGGTGCTATTCATTTTGAGAAGAATGTCAGATCGTTTAATGACTCACAACCAGGTGTGTTAGAAAGTTTGTGGAAAATTTAATTCGCAACTGTTCTAGCTAATCAATGTAGACAGAGAAACAGTCAAAGATCAATATTTCCAGTTTTCTGTCTAGCTATGAATCGAGAGGGCAGATATGTGTATGGTCCATGTTTGTTTGTTAGATTGCAGGAAAGCACCCTGGTTTATTTTTAGTTTGAAGTCAATCAAATTCGGAGAAATCATTGACTAGTAAAATGATGCTTAATCCAATAGTTTGTGCACTTTGGTAGGTTTCAATATTTGTTGTGCCAAAAAGGTTATGAACTTAATTCAATTGAATTGACATTTATAATAGTTGGGACTCTGTTCACTTGCTTATTGTAAATTGAAGCAGCTTGACAATTTGCATCTGGCTTCTCATTCAGATTGCAAAAAGTGCACATATGAAATATAAGGTCGTCACTTCACATTACACAAAGCTTTCACTGTCCTGGGTCATAGGGTTAGATATTCGACAGTTACATACAACATATGAATAAGGAGCAGGTGTATGCCATTTAGCCCCTCAAGCCTGTTCCACCACTCAATAAAATCATGCCGGCTTTGACTGTAAACTCCAATCCAAATTCCCACCTACAGCTTGATAGTCTTTCAATCCCTTGCTTAGCAAGAATCTATCTGTCCCTGCCTTGGAAATATCAAAGGATTCTGCCATCACTACCCTTCCAAGAAAAGAGATTTGAAAACTCATGAAGGACTGAAAGGCAAAACAAAAGTTCCTAATCTCAATTTTTAATGGGCCACACCTGATTTTTAACAGTGGCCCCTGTTCTAAATTCTCCCATAATAGGAAACATCCTTTCTACATGTATCATATGAAAACCACTCAGCTTTTATGTCAGGAATCTTAAAGGACCCTGAATTATGTGGGCTTTAGCAAGAATTCTGGGAAAACTGCATAACAAGTCCAGCAAGGCATTTCTGAACTAGCTGCAATTTCCAACTCAGTCCCAGATGTTGAGATGAGGCTCTCTCTACACAGTGGCGAGATGCCTATTAATGGTGATTATTGATAGTTAACAGTCTCATTAACATCAGTCTTGCTTTTTTAATACACCATTTTCTATCTTGGCACTCACTCCTAGGAAACTAGATGTCAACATTTGTTACGATGAAAATCTGAGCACGTACCATGTGACTCCAGCTCCCCATTTGTGCCTCCAGTCCTTCGGATTGGACACTAGCAACAACAGCTCAAGACACGCTCCAGGGCACCAGCCACATGCACATCTTGACCATTGACTTTGGTATCTGACACATGCCACCTCTGCAATCTACTTGCAGAATGCTTCTGAATTTCAAATCTTCACCTCAGGGTGCAACAAACATTGCATTGATGCCACAAGGACACTTTGTATGCAGGGACGCTTTGCACACAGCTTATTCACTGGACCAGGCTGTGTAACAGGGCTGATCATTTGGCCTCTTAACCCTCACTCACTTTCAGCCCACCTGGATGCTCAGAGCATTCTTATCTTACCATGCCTTGCTTTGTCTTTGTAGCTTTGCACATTCACCAAGAGATAGCAGGATCATAGTACTTCTGTCTTGTCTTGCTGTTTAGTGCAAACACAAAGCCAGAAGCTTTTCCTGGTTGTCAGCAGGCCTCAGTCACAATAAAGGATCCTTCTGTTGGGGATCCTAGCATATTTAATCCAGGGACACCTTCGTTACCAATTGAGGGGCTTGGGCACAGTCAGTCAGTCAGTTAGAAAGGGCAGGGTCAGGATCCCTTACTCGTAAGGGGTGAAAGGCTAAATGTCAAGTGACTTACTACCAGTTGTGCTGGAATTTCTCCTGGAATGAGAGAAAGGGAGGGATTGATTGAAATGAAAGTGGATGGCACAACATTTAGTAGTGGGCGAGGTGGCGGAAATGTGACAAGTTATCCTGAGTGAGTTAGTGGACAGCACAGAGGACATGCAGGGGAGTCCATTTGGGATGTGTCAGAGCATATAAGGTAAGATGATGCCTGCAATAGTGAGAATATTGATAAAAGGTGGCAAACAATGTCTGGCGAAGACAAAGGAAACTCTGGTCGAGGTCTGTAGTAGTACTGATGTGCAACTCAGCCATCTAGAAATCTCTCTCCTAGCTAGTGCTTGTCCTCCACGAAGTTTTACCCAGCAAAGTGAATTATTAGTGGTCTTGGGACCAAAACGATCTCAACCTATTCTCAAACTTTAAATGGATACGAAACACAATTCACTGGCTTGCAGCCAGAATGGAATGGAAGTGCACGATTAGTGGGCCACTTTTGATAAGCACAACTGGTGCTGCGAGATGAACTGACATAGAGTAGGAGCCGTAGTGAGAGGTGAGTGCAATAGCAGAGATACAGTGAGTGTGAGGGAATCAGTGAAAGATGATGGCACTTACCCTCATAAAATGGAGAAGGTCAGTGATCTGGGCATTCCTCTAGATGGTTGAGACTGCTCTAATCTGGGTAGCAATCTTGACCCAGGCTGGCAGTATCTGGTGCTGTGGCCTTCAGTTCCAGTCCTGGATGTAGAGTTTAGCCCTCCTGTGCATCAACCCGTCCATCAGGACCTCTAGCTCTCTGTGAGGAAAGTAAGACACCAATTTCCCCTGCTCTGTCATTTCTGGCATAAATGCTGCTTACTGTGCAGGACAACTCGAGACTGCCTTTTAAAGATTCTACTCCATTGGGAATGATTCTGGGATACCCTGGAAAGCGGTGAGTTCCTCTAAGTATGGAGAAGGATAGAATTGAGCTAGCATCTAATGTGAGTATCACCATGTAGGGCAGTGTAGATAGTAAATGAGGTGGATTTGGATGATTTGGTGAGAAATTTCACTTTGCCTGATTAAGAGAAACCCTCTGTGAGACTTGAAATTAACAATTAGCCAAAATATGCCAAAATTCAGTCCTATAGGTTTGCATCCACTGTAGATTAAAAGGTAATTCGATCAAAACATAAGCTGTCCAAGCTTTCCTCATAAGACAACCTGCCCATTCTAGGTATTAGTCAAGTAAACCTTTGACTTATCTGACATATTTATTGTTAAGTGTTTTGTTACAAAATATAGTAAAAAGTGTTGTTTGGTGATGTCACTCTCCAGTGTCATCTTAAAACACAGAAAACATCTTCATTATGAGTCTTTGCTGGACCTCACCAATGCAGATGCCACCAGTGCTGCCGGTTACCATACCTGCCCAAACTGGATTCTGCTGCTGCAATGAGTCTACTTTGGGCCCACCTCGCTGATGCAGTCACTACTAATGCCGCCAAGTGGGCCCAAATTCATCTCCACCACTGCCTCCATGAAGCTACTCTGGCAGCAGACACTGTTGGGAACCCAAATCTACCTCTGCAGCAGCAGTCATGAGCCAGCATTGCTAGGCCTACTGGAATTCACGGTGCTGGGCTCATTCACTGCTGCCGATGCTGTCGCTGTGACTGACCTCTTCGCCGAGAGGTAAGTTAGTTAAAATAGAAGAGAAAAAAGAGAGAGAAAAAAGAAAAGAAACTAAAAGTGGACAAAGTAGATGAGCCCCAGACTCAGAAGCCCCTACTCCACCACCACCTTACCTCAATTTCTTCCCGTGCATTTATGTTCATCCTTAAATAAGGTGTGGTCTCAGCAGTGCCCTTTTTAACTGAAGCATAACCCTTATTACTTATATATTCAATTCACGTCATGATATATGATGGCGTTCTATTACCTTCCTTAATTACTTGCTGTATCTGCATACTTTGTTATTTATATAAATGATTCAGATGTGAACATAGGACGTATAGTTAGTAAGTTTAAGACGATACTAAAATTGGAGGTGCAGTGGACAGCAAAGAAGGTTACCTCAGATTACAACAGGATCTTGATCAAATGGGCCAATGGGCTGAGAACTGACAGATGGAGTTTAATTTAGATAAGTGTGAGATGCTGAATTTTGGAAAGGCAAATCAGGGCAAGACATAGACACTTATTCGTAAGGTTGTGGGGAGAGTTGCTGAACAAAGAGACCCCTTGGAATGCAGGTTCATAAATCTATGCCCTCTTGTTCTTGTTTCTTTTATGAATGGAAGTAGCCCACTCCTGATTTTGATCACCTCTATAAGATCTCCTCTTACACTTCTCTCCAAAGAGAACTGTCCTAGTTTCTTCAATTTATCTTCGTAACTGGTGTTTGTCATCCCTTAAAGTGTTCTTTTAAACCACTTCTGCACTCTCTCCAATGCGATCACATCCTTTCTGTTATTTGGTGCCCAAAACTATACACAATTAACTGGTGGGCTGTTCTTTACATCCCCTTTTCAATAAGGATATAAAGTTTGCTGTTCTCCATTCCTTAAGCACCATCCTGAATCCAGAACAGATTGAAAGATAATTTCAGTGCCATGCAGTTTCACTGACACTTTCTTCAATATCCTTAATACATCTCATTTGGTCCCAGTGCCTTATCAACTTTAAATACTAACAGCTTATCCAACATCATTTTGAAACTCTTTTAGTTACTGAGTTTCTTCCTTTGTCAGCATGACAGGTAGCATCTGCCTTGTAAATAAAGACAGATGAGAAGTATTCATTTAAGACTGCAACCATGCTTTTTGCTTCTGTGTAAATCCCCTTTTTAGCTTCTAATATACCTTATTCCTCCCTTTACCACCTTTTTTTGGATGGATGTACGTAGACAACTTTGAAATTTCCTTTTAAGTTAACCATCAACCTTTTTTCATAAATTTTCTTTATTTCTCATATTTGTATTTGCATTTTCCCTCTGAACCTTTGGTTTTCAACTTTGTTCTGAATTGTATTTATGACTATTCACCTATCAAAAGCACCCCTTTTAACTTGATTTCTATCTCTTTTGTCACCCAGAGCTCTGGTTTTGTTTGTCCTCCCTGTCTTTTTTGGGGAAATATATCCTTATTGTGTCCAAACTATTTCCGATTTGAAGATAGCCCATTGATCCATTTCTGATTTTCCCAACAGCCATTGGTTCCAGGTGATCCACTCAACTCTGTTATTATTGAAGTTGACTCTCTGCCAGTTGATTATTCTTACACTAGATTGGCCAATGTCATTTTCTATTGTCATCCTATCATGCAGTGATCACTGACTTGTAAATGTTCTCCGCTGTCATTTCATCTACTTGAGTTCACATAATTTCCAAGAACCAGATATAGCACTGCCTCCTTTCTTGTTAGGCTGTAAGAAATTTTCCTGAACCCAATGCAGCAATATTTGTACCTTGCTGCCCATTACGCTGCCACTATCCCAATTGATATAAGAACATAGTAAAAACTAGGAGCAGGAGTAGCCATCTGGCACTTTCAGCCTCCTCCACCATTCAACAAGATCATGCTGATCATTTCTTGGCCTCATCTCCACTTCCCCGCCCTCTCACTGTAACCCATAATTCCTTCATTGTTCAAAAAGTATCTATCTTAGCTTTCAAAACATTTACTGAAGTCGCATCAACTATTCCACTGGGCAGGGAATTCCATAGATTCACCACCCTCTCAATTCAGTCCTAAGTCTACTCCCCCTAATTTTGAGGCTATGCCCTATTGTCCTAGTTTCATCTGCAAGTGAAAACATCCTCTCTATGTCTATTTTATCTATTCCCTTCATAATTGTATATGTTTTTATAAGATCCCCCCTCATTTTTGTAAATTCCAATGAATATACTCCCAGTTTATTCAGTCCCCCGTCATAAGTCAACCCCCTCCACTCCAGAATCAACCTAGTGAACCTCCTCTGCACCCACTCTAGTGCCAGTGCATCCGTTCTCAAGTAAGGACACCAAAACTGTACACACTACTCCAGGTGTGGCCTCACCAGCACTCTATACAACTGTAACTTAACCTCCCTGCTTTTAAACTCTATCCTTTTAGCAATGAAGGACAAAATTCCATTTGCCTTCCTAATTACCTGTTGTACCTGCAGACCAATCTTTTGTGATTCATGCACATGGACACCCAGGAGCCTCTGCATAGCAGCATGCTGCAACCTTTTACCATTCAAGTAATAATCCCTTTTACTGTTACTCCTACCAAAATGGGTGGCTTCACATTTATTAACATAGTATTCCATCTTCCAGACCTTTGCCCACTTATTTAAAGTATCTATGTTCCTCTGCGAAGTTTCACAGTCCTCTGCACACTTTGTTCTGCCACTCATCTTCGTGTCATCTGCGAACTTTGGCACACTACACGTGGTTCCCTACTCCAAGGCATCTATATAAATTGTGAATATTTGAGATCCCAACACTGATCCCTGAGGCAAACGACTAGTTACTAACTGCCAGCCAGAATAGCACTCATTTATCCCCACTCTTTGCTTCTTGTTAGTCAACTAATCCTCTGTCCATGCTAATACTTTGCCCAAAGCACCATGCATCTTCATCTTATACAGCATCCTCTTGACAAAGGCCATTTGGAAAGCTAACACCACATCTACTGGGTCCCCATTGTCCACTGTGCTCGTAATGTCTTCATAGAATTCCAAAGATTAGTTAAATATGACCTGCCTTTCATGAACCCATGCTGCATCTGCCCAATAGGACAATTTCTATGTAGGTGCCTTGCTATTTTTTTCTTGATATATTAGCCATTAAAGTTTCTCACAATATCTGCTCAATGAATTTTGCATTCTTTGTCATTTCCTTGGAAATATGTTCCTGTATATATCATTCCCACAGGTTGATGGTCTTTATATTACACTGAACAATTTAATTGCATATTTCTTATTGCATGGTTGTCACTAAATCGCTGCTGTCCTCAAAACCTCTGGAGCATTCTCTTACTGTAATGCTCTCCTTAACCAAAACTCCTACCCAACTTCCCTTTTTTGCTTTTCTGAATACTTTGTAAGCAGGAACATTTAACACCCAGACTGGCCTTTCATTAAACCACATCTCTGTTACAGGACATCTGTGCCTGTAACTCTCCAGTCATATGAACTGGACTCCATGCATTCACATATATGCAGAGTAACTCTGATTTAGACTTCATTACATTCTCCCTTCCCCTGAATAAACCTATCCATTTACTACTCTGTTTTAGAGATAACTATCTCTCCCAGCATTTTGTACAACTAACATTACTTTCTAATATTCTCTCTGGTACTCTCACCATTGCTGATTTAGTCTGAACAATGGCATTATGCCCCATAATGGACTGAGTCCTGTCTCTGTTCAGATGTAACTCTTCTGGCTTGTTTACGTGTCATCTACCCCAGAGCTAGTCGTAGTGTCCCAGAAATTTAAATGTCTCCCTCCTGCACCATTTTTCCAGGCACGCATTCATCTTATCTACATATTCCTGTACACACTCACACATGGCACTGGGTGTAATCTGGAGATGATAAATTTAGAGATTTTGCTTGCAAAAGTTTGAATTTTTCCCATTCAAGTTTTTGCATCTTGCTGCTCTAGTAGCCTATTCTACGGTACTCATGAAATTCCCTGGGAGGAAATTGGTTCCAGTTCTGGTGGGGTGCAATCCATCCAGTTCAATGCCTCAAGAGTCTAAATCTCTTCCTCCTACACTATCCTTCCAGCCACATATAAACCTGTCTATTTTCTAATCCACATTTTGTCAACATATAGCACTGGAATGACTCCTGAAATTATTACGTTTGAAATCCTGCTCTCTCATTTATTTCTTAGATCCCTATTATCTGATTTACAGGAATTCATCCCACTTCTTACCCATGTTATTGGTACTATCATGGACTATAACCTCTGGCTGATTTCCCTTTCTCCTTCAGAATGTCTTGTAGATGCTCAGTGGCATCCTTGACCTGGAACCAAGGAGGAAAAATGCCATCCTGGTATCATGACTGCAGTGCAGAAAAATCTACCAGTTCCTTTATGATAAAATCCTCTGTCCCTACTGCTCTCATATACTTTAATCACCATCCAGCCCACTGCAGCTCAGTCATCATTAGTGCTATAGACTTGCTCTTATTGCATTCTTCTGAGAAACCATTTCCCTAGCAGAATCGAAAATCTTTTAGAGAGGGAGATGTCCCGAGGGTTTTCATGCACTAACTATCTGGTGCTTTTACTCTGTTTAGCAGTCTCCATTCTCTTTTTGCCTGTGCACTTTTTAGATACATGTCCTTCTGAATATGCTAGCTATGAAGATCTCTGTCTTGCAGATACTGTATACTAACTCCAGCCATTGCTCCAGTTCTGGAACACAGATTTCCACTAACGGCTGCTGGAGACTCTTTCTGTCCATATAATCACCCTGAACACTAAGTCCCAGACTTCCAACATCACCCATGAGGTGAATTCCACTTCGCTGAACTGTCCTGCCATAATCTATCCTTAAATTACTCTCTTTGCATTTACTTCCTCTATTAAACATATACTAGGGACCTTACCTTGTGTTTGTGACATCAGTAGAATAGATGGAGCCAACATAATATGGAAATGAACCCCTTCAGCACCATTACCTTATACAACAACCAGAACTACCCACATTTTTAAGGGTCTTTAATTTATTGAACTCTGTTTCAGTCCCCTGTGTTTCGTGCAGTGGGAGTTTAGCAGAAATCATTGGAAAAAGGATGGAGTCTGGTTATGCTAGGTCCCAGTTGATTGAGATTTCTGGATAGCCTCAAAAGCAATAGAAGCACTGCCTGTTCCTAAAAAAGTGAAAAATATCAAGAGGTATGGAGCTAGTGATGAGGGTTGGTATGCTTATTATGGTCTTATTTTCCCAGCACAGGTGCAATATTGGTGTCTAGATATGGTCAAGTGGGTGCACTGGGAGGGTGGAGGTCAAGACTAGAGAATTGATTTGGATAATTGAAGAAAAGATTTGAATTAAGATTTCTCACACCAGGGATAAGAACTTTGGTATCTTTAATCCTAATATCAAACAGGACCTAATTTGCAGCCGCAGGTGTCACATGAATACCAGAGATGCTTCAGTAGCAGAGGAGATACCTGGAACCCCATGCAGTGTCCTCACATTGATCATGCAAACGCCAACAGCACGCTGTGAATGCATAACGCTAAAAATGTTTTTTACGATAACCTTTATTGCCAAATATAATTTCATACTTCCTAGATTCTATTGCCACATAAACAATAACCCACCATGAAAATTTTAAAAATCAGAATAATTTAATTGTGTCAATCAGGTTTATTTAATCATCACCCCTTTTTTGATGTTTTTGGTCTTCTTTATCCCTCAAAGCTTTTTTCCTCAACTTCTTGACTGACTGCCAAATAAGCAAACATTAAAAAGAAAGAACACTTTTGTACATTGAATTCAGCAAATCACCTATTTTAGGTATGCAATCAGAAATGTTAAGGATCCGATCTTTAAAAGAAAGTATCAATTAATTATAGATACTAATTTTGTTGGTTTTGTTTAAGATTCTACCAGTCATTTGAGAAACACTCTTCCATGTTCCTTCAGTAGAATACAACCTGCACAAAACTCCTTAGTCCAGGGCCACTGATAGTGACCAAACGAAGCAGGCTTTGTAAGTCCTCACAGCAGCAAATTCCAGACAAGAACGATACATTCTTGTTAAGTAATGTTTTAAAGGAATGTAGAGCAAAATTGACTAATTAGTGTTGAAGCACAACAGGTTAGCCATAGCCCCTAAAGCTCCTTCTCTATTAGAGAGAGGCAATTTGTTGAAGGAGTTGAAACTTTATTGCTGGAACAGCACAGCAGGTCAGGCAGCATCCAGGGAACAGGAGATTCGACGTTTCGGGCACAGGCCCTTCTTCAGGAATGAGCAGAGAGTGTTCAGCAGGAGAAGATAAAAGGTAGGGAGGAGGGACTTGGAGGAGGGGCGTTGGAAATGTGATATGTTGAAGGACACCACTCCACAAACATGGGCAAGGTAAGGAGGCAGGCATGGTTCTACAGGGATTGAACCCACACAGTTAGCATCCTTCTACATCTACAATCATTTAGCCAACTGAACTAACTGATCCAGGCTGATTGAATGGTGGAGTAGGCATCAGAGGTTGAATAGCTTACTTGTGTTCCTGTTTTGTGTTCCCAATTCACTGGTAATCAACAAGCACACAGCAGTTGTGCTGTCACAATTTCCAAATCTGAGCTTGTGGTGGTGGGCCATATATCTCACCATGATTGAAGGGCCAGAAAACATAACCAAGTTTTGTCTTTATTGTGTTAGGTTCTGAATTAACTGTTGGTATTCTGAAAATTTTAGAATTATCAATTTTTCCACAAGTTTGAAACCATTAGTCTTACCTATAGGTTATTGAGATTTCTATTGAAACCGCAATTTCCCTGTAAAAATGGTGTGTGAATGAGATGCTGCAATGTTTACTCTCACCAGACAACTTCTCAGCTATGTTGTCATTTTCAGGCCTGTGTGGGTTTCTGCGCATGTATGAATGATTGTGCACATCAAACACTGTCAGCCAGTATTATGAAAAGTTATTTCGGGAGGCATAGAGTTGCTGGAACGGCAAATTAACATTGATGGTTTCCTTTGGAATCCCTCCAAACCTGGTCTGACATGAGAACTAGATTAGAAATTGGTTCAACTTTACATTAAAACCAATTTAGGTAAAATATTTACATTTACAGAGGTTACAGCATTTAAGTTGTCAAATGCAATCTGGATTTAAGCAATGTGTGCTTTTACTGCTAATTGCTACTCTAAATAAAGATTGTCAGCAGTTGAATGTCTCTGCAAGTACACAAATAACAAAATAGTGGTTGCATTTCCTTGGAAAAGGAACTGAGTAAATAGATTTCTGATTGAAAAGCAACTAGAAAGGTACAAGCATTTTGCTACTTGTCATGTACAAGGTGTGAGAGACCTGCTGAAATCCTGGGTACCTTGCCATTGTACATATTCTGTGAGTTTTGAGAGAAGCATTTATGTATTTTTGTTAACTCACATGTTTGTGCAGATTTGAATAACCATCTAGCATTTCATGAGTTTAAACAAAGGAAGATGATTGTTTATTTAAGTACTCACGCCAAAATGGAATGTTACAGCATCTGCTCATACAATCACACCTACAAAAGAGGAAAGTACTGTGGGACAGAATGGTGTTCATTTTCAAGTCATATACAAAAGTTCATGAAATACATTGCCTGCCTATTGAAAGGCCTTCCTCACAGCTGTGATCATTGTCTAAACTGTACCATCTTTATAGCTGTGTGCCGTACTCCAAAGTTTAAATGTCCAGCAGACACTTTGGAGGTTATTGTGAAAGTGTAAGTAAGGTTAGTGAGGGGCCAGGTGGAAGATGATTGAGGATTGGAAAACTGTCAATTTAACACCTTTATTCAAAAGGGCTAGAGATTTAAAAATGGTAACTATAGGCCAGTCAGCTTAACATCTGTAATTGGCAAAATGTTAGACTCTATTTTAAAAGATAATAGTAAACCATTTAGCAATGCATAAAATGATCATGCAGAGTCAATACGGCTTTATGAAGGGGAAGTCATACCTGATAAGTTCATTACAGGTCTTTGAGAAGTTAACAAGCAGGATAGATAAAGGGGAACAATAGATAAAATATATTTGGATTTCAAAAAAATCATAAGGTACCACAAGGCTACTTGATAAGATAAGAGTCCATAGTAATATAATTGAATAGATAGAGGATTGGCTAAATAGTGTAAGACAGAAGGGAGTTGAGAGAATTTGGATATTTTCAGGGTGATGATCTGTAACTAGTAAATGAGCACAGGATTAATGCTGGTGCCACATTATTTACAATATATATTAATGACTTGAATGATGGAAACAAATGTAATTTGTGGATGACAGAAAGTAGGTGGGAAGACAAGTGAGGATGACATAAAGAGACTGCAGAGGGATGTAAATGGGTTTAATATGTGGGCAAAAGCTTGGCTATTGGAATATAATATATGAAATTATGAGGTTATATACTTTGGCAAGAAGAATAGAAAAGTTAAGTATCATTTAAATGGGCAAAGGCTGCAGAAAGCTACAACACAGAGGGACTTAAGTAGGAATCATTAAAAGCCAACATCAGTTGTTAATAGAGTAGGCAAATGGAAAGTTTCAAAGTCAATAGTAGAGAGGTCTAGGTAAAACTATGCAAGGCATTAATTAAACTGGATTGGGAATATTGCAAATAGATTTGGTCACTTTATCAAAGGAAATATATACTGGCATTGAGGGCAGTTCAGAGAAGGTTTCATAACCACAGTTCGGTTATGTTTACTTTAGCAATGGAAAGGGATAACTATACACGCAGGGCAAGAATTATAGTGGGGGAAAGGCAATTATGATGTGAATAGGATGCATATGATGGGGAAGGAAACTGCAGGGGATGGATACAATTCAAGTGTGGAGCTTATTCAAGGAACAGCTCCTGTGAGTCCTTGATAAGTATGTACCTGTCAGGCGGGGAGGAAGTGGTTGAGCAAGGGAGCCGTGGTTTACTAAAGAAGTTGAATCTCTTGTCAAGAAGAAGACGAAGGCTTATGTTGGGATGAGATGTGAAGGCTCAGTTAGGACGCTTGAGAGTGACAAGTTAGCCAGGAAAGACATAAAGAGAGAGCTGAGAGTTAGGAGGGGACTTGAGAAGTCACTAGCAGATAGGATCAAGGAAAATCCTAAAGATTTCTGTATGTATATCAGTAATAAAAGAATGACTAGAGTAAGATTAGGGCCAATCAAGGACAAGTGGGAAGTTGTGCATGGAGTTCAAGGAGAAAGGAGAAGTGCTAAATGAATATTTTTGCCAGTATTCACACTGGTAAAAAGACAATGTTGTAGAGGACAATACTAAGATAAAGGCTACTAGATGATACGGGATTGCGATTCACAATTCTGCGAAGTGTGAAAATAGATAAGTCCCCTGGGCCAGATGAGATTTATCCTAGGATGCTCTGGGAAGCCAGCAAGTAGATTGCAGAGCCTTTGGTTTTGATCTTTATGTCATCATTGTCTACAGGAATAGTGCAAGAAGACAGGGGGACAGCAGATGTTGTTCCCTTGTTCAAGAAGTGGAGTAGAGACAACTCTGGTAATTATAGACTAGTGAGCCTTATTTCGGTTGTGGGTAAAGTGTTGGAAAAGGTTATAACAGATAGGATTTATAATCATCTAGAAAGGAATAAGTTGATCAGGAAAAGTCAACACGGTTTTGTGAAGGGTAGGTTGTGCCTCACAGACCTTCTTGAGTTCTTTGAGAAGGTGACCAAACAAGTGGATGAGGGTAATGTGGTTGATGTGGTGTATATGGATTTCAGTAAGGAGTTTGATAAGGTGCCCCATGGTAGGCTATTGCACAAAATATGGAGGCATGGGATTGAGGGTGATTTAGTGGTTTGGATAAGAACTTGGCTAGCTGAAAGATGACAGAAGGTGGTGGTTGATGGGAAATGTTCATCCTGGAGTTCAGTTACGAGTGGTGTACGGCAAAGGTCTATTTTGGGGCCACTGCTACTTGTTATTTTTATAAACGACCTGGATGAGAGCCGAGAAGGATGGATTAGTAAATTTGCAGATGACACTAAGGTCAGTGGAGTTGTGGATAGTGATGAAGGATGTTGCAGGTTACAAAGGGACATAGAAAAGTTGCAGAGCTGGGCTGAGAGGTGGCAAATGGAGTTTAATGTGGAAAAGTGTGAGGTGATTCACTTTGGAAGGGGCAACAGGAATAAAGAGCACCTGGCTAACGTAAGATTCTTGGTAGTGTAGATGATCAGAGAGATCTCGCTCTCCATGTACATAGAACCATAAAAGTTGCCACCCAGGTTGATAGGGTTGTTAAGAAGTCATATGGTATGGTCGCTTTTATTGGTAGAGGGATTGAGTTTTGGAGCCATGAGGCCATGTTGCAGCTGTACAAAACTCCGATGTGGCCACACTTGGAGTATTGCATACACTTCTGGTCACTGCATTGTAGGAAGGATGTGGAAGCTTTGGAAAGGGTTCAGAGGAGATTTACTCGGATTATGCCAGGTATGGAGGGAAAGTGTTATGAGGAAAGGCTAATGGACTTACTAAGGCTGTTTTCGTTAGAGAGAAGAAGGTTGAGAGGTGACTTAATTGAAACATATAAAATAATCAGAGGGTTAGATAGGGTGGAGAGAGACAGCCTTTTTCCTCAGATGGTGATGGCTAGCGCAAGGGGACATAGCTTTAAACTGAGAGGTGATAAATATAGGACAGATGTCAGAGGTAGTTTCTTTACTCAGAGAGTAATAGGAGGATGGATTGCCCTGCCTGCAACAGTTGTAGACTCACCAACTTTAAAGGCATTTCAATGGTCATTGGATAAACATATGGATTAGATTCCCTACAGTGTGGAAACAGGCCCTTCGGCCAACAAGTCCACACCGACCCTCCGAAGTGTAACCCACCAAGACTTATTTCCCTACATATACCCCTGAACACTATGGGCAATTTAGCATGGTCAATTCTCCTGACCTGTACATCTTTTGGACTGTGGGAGGAAACCGAAGCACCCAGAGGAAAACCACGTAGACACGGGGAGAATGTGCAAACTCCACACAGACAGCTGTCTGAGGCCGGAATCAAACCCGGATGAAAATGGAATAGTATAGGATAGATGGGCTTCAGATTGGTTCCATTGGCCGGCGCAACATCGAGGGCGGAAGGGCCTGTACTATACTGTAATGTTCTATGTTTATTCATCTGATTCTGTGTATGGAGGTTTTTCTTATGAAGAATAGTTTGGGATTTTCCTCACTGAAATTCAGAAGAATGAGAGGAGTCTTTACTGAAACATATAGTACTCGTAAGGAGCTTGGCAGGGTATATGTGTTGCTTTCCCTTGACAGTCCAGGTAAATGGATGAGTATTTATTTGTAGGTCAGAATGGTCTGGTCCATAAAAGAAGGTGGGTGTCGAGTCCAGCTGGATCAGGCCAGGTTGGGGTTGGAAGGGAGATGGTGTTGTTTTGAGGTTTTGTTGAGCTTTTGATCTTGATGGAGTCAGGGTAGGGATGTCAGTTGTAGTGTTCCTGGGATTTGTGGGGAGTTTCATTGGGGACGTCTGTGGTAACTCAAGAGTTCAGGTTAATACACACTCAGGAGTTAGAGGAGATTTTCAGTCCTCTAGTTTTTCCTGGGTAGGTACTACATACAAACATGTTGTTACTTTTTTTTCCAATATGACTCTTCTTAGGAACTGTTCTGATGTTCTGTAGAAAACTCATATCAGACTGAAAACATTTAACACTTTCACTCTCCACAGCTGTTGCCAAACCTGCTGAGTTTCTCCATCACTTTCCTTGTTCTTCCCTTTATCTAACCAAGAGACATTGCTCACACCAATTAAGAATTATTCTCAGGAATATTGGGATGCAGGCTGATACGTATCATTTCTCCCTCCTGACTTTATTTGGGCAACTTTTTGATTAAGAATAGAAACACAGAAATACATTATCATGTAGAAGTTCATGGAAATGATCTTTCATGCAACCAAACTGGAAAGGGCCAACATCATAAAGGAAGGAAAAGAAGTGACTTCAAATTATGTCCAAATCTGTCAGGATGTTTAACATGTATCATGCAATATTTTTATAATTGACTTAGTGAAAATAATGAATATTTAACCAAATGTTCCCAATATACAAACCTATAATAAACATAGACAGGGGAAGTGGTAGAGACAGTATTTCCGTATCAAACTGAAGTTGCACTTAGTTTAGCTTCTCTGTTTAAGGTCAAAGGTCCCAATTGTAGCCTGAGCATAGAATGTTTTAGGTGGAAAACAGGAGTTGGGAATGTTTCTGGACTCAAACCCACCCCCAGGGAGCAAAAGGACATTGATTGACACACTCCTCAAATTGGGATAGCAACAAAGAACCAGTCTAATTAAGGGTGGTTGGCAGATCTAAAAACATGAGAGACTATCAGAAGCCTTCAACTTCAGAAGAACACCAAGCGACAGCTAAGGAGAAGTAGCTGAGAGAATATCTGAACAAGAAGCAGTCCTCTCATCAGTTTTAAAAATAAATTTAATTCAAAGGATAGAGAAAGCACACTTGCTTGGAGGGAAAGTTTTTCTGCAGGGTAGCTTTTGAATGCAACCACACCCAGGGTGGCAGGAAAGGCTGGAGCACTAGCAGGTAAATAGGTGCCTACCTCCTAGCTATTGGTTTGGCCCATATAATGGAGGAAAATTGGAAGCCAACTGGAAAATCTCAGTTAATCTCCTTTATATCCCTGAGCAATTCTGTAAAATGAAACTAATTAGCTGACCTGCCATCATAATGTGTGTTTTTGCCTTTAGCGAGGTATTTGTACCTGATGAGGTAATACTTAAGTTACCTCCTGTAACATAAGAACTAGATGTGGGAATCATGCTACTGAAAAATGAAATTTATGTTTATTACAATTCTTGGCATGTGCATATATTACAGTCACAAGCACTTCAGTGGATTAATACTAATCTGGTTGGTTACAAATATTAGCACATTTCGATCAGTGTATATTACTTTAAGTGGTTCCAATTAAGATGGAGTCTGTAATCTTCAAGGCATCAGTTACATGTTATGGTATTGTAGCCCACCTTGAATCTATCTTGACAGAAATGTCTGAATGGGAATGAGCTTGAAAACAAAAGCACATAAGCCTGATCTGGCTTTATGCTATCAATGGTTTTTTTTTATATTGAGAGAAATGATTGCTTTTGATCAACTAAATTGTATGTTATCTATAGAGCTGTAATTAAATCGTCTACAGTCCCACCTTAAGTTGGATGATCTTACTATTCTTTTAAATATTTTAATTGACTAATCTGCATTAAGGTTTTCTATCTGACACAATAAACAACTTCTTTGTAAACTCTCATACAAGAGTATCTACCCTTATAATAAATCTTGAACCAAACATTTTCAGGCAGCTATGTAATATATATTAATGAATTGGTAGCTGATAGAGAACGAGTTGTTACTTAACATATAAGTGAACTGCTTTAACTATAGTTTTCACAAAATGTTATAAACCAGATGAACCAACAACATTCTTGATTGTACATATTCATAGTTGGGAAGACTATTGTCACAGCTGGCTGTCTAACATCAAAAATAACTTAAATAAACCTCAACAATGCACCACCAGATGGTGCATAGAACCCTTTTAAGCTGCATTTCAGTGATGAGACTATTGTTTTTTTTAGGTCCAAAATTGGATATTCTAAATTGACCCAAAACTGGAGGAATTGGGCCTGACAGAAAATTGACCAAAGTAAATTAAACAGAAACCAGTAGCTACCTGCTACAGAAAACAGTGGAAACCAAGATCAAAGACATTACAGAGGTTCATAGGTAACCAGTTACAACCAGCTTGAGGGTTGTGTATGAGAGAAATGTCAATCGGATGTTCTAGCATCTTCACTGCCTGATTATGTGCACTTTACACTTCCCGGCATGGCAACTGTGAAGGGCGATAGTGTGACCCCATTGGATGATTTGAACCCAGTTCATAACCCCATTTGCCAAAGGCCATAGAACCCTTTGGAAGGGCTGGGGAGAAGGGGATAAAATCACGGATGCAATGAAGACTCAGTAAAAACTCGGTGAGCCCAGTAGCAGAACTCCAACCACCTGGGGAGACTAAGAGAGAGAGAGAGAAAGAAGGAAGATCCGCCCTGACCTGCAAGACTCACCTTCATGGAAGAGACCCAGCTAAAACATATGGAGTGTCGTGGGTAATATCATTTCTCAGTGGACAGAGCTAGATAGAGATTAAGCAGTATGAGAATTTGGGAAATGCTCACATGGTGTTTTTAATAAGGAATATTTTGCTAATAAAAAAGAGTTGTACCACAAACCAAATTCTGTGTCCTTTTGTCTGCCTCATCAACAAGAGCATTTAGGTAAAATATTTTTAGTTCATAAATTAGTCAAAGTGTCAAAACATGGATAACGTGAGACTAATGAGGTGTTAACTTGTGCTAATGTTTAGAAATATGCATGTGGGTACTTAGTAATGAGATAGGTAAAAACAATGACTGCAGATGCTGGAAACCAGATTCTGGATTAGTGATGCTGGAAGAGCACAGCAGTTCAGGCAGCATCCAAGGAGCAGTAAAATCGACATTTCGAGCAAAGTGCTTTTGCCCAAAACGTCGACTTTACTGCTCCTCGGATGCTGCCTGAACTGCTGTGCTCTTCCAGCACCACTAATCCAGAACTTAGTAATGAGAGCCTTGTCTTACTCAAAACTTGGTTAGCAAATTGAGCTTCTTGCTCTCAATGTTGAGAAGCACTTCAGTGGCCATCCCACACAATTTTCACATTTTTATCACTGTGGATCTCTTGTACAGGCGCTAGAAAGATTCCACCTTGTGTGAACAATGGAAATGCAAAAACTGGTAAAAATAATACACTGTTAATGCGTGAGTCCAGTTGTGTACTTATTATGAAACTTGGTTAACTCAGTTACAAATAGTGCATGCAAATTTGTTTTTGTTGTCCGTTGTGAAAAGAAAAATGAAAATCGAAAGAACTACAGATGCTGTAAATCAAAAACAAAACAGAAGTTGCTGGAAAAGCTCAACAGGTCTGCCAGCAACTGTGAAAAGAAATCAAAATTAAAGTTTCAGGTCCGCTGACTGTTTCTCAGACTGGAAGTGAAAAGGAGAATGTTTGGATTGGTTTACAAAATTATGAGGGGCATGGATAGGATAAATAGACAAAGTCTTTTCCCTGGGATCGGGGAGTCCAGAACTAGAGGGCATAGGTTTAGGGTGAGAGGGGAAAGATATAAAAGAGACCTAAGGGGCGGCTTTTTCACGCAGAGGGTGGTGCATGTATGGAATGAGCCGCCGGAGGAAGTGGTGGAGGCTGGTACAATTGCAACATTTAAGAGGCATTTGGATGGGGTAGATGAATAGGAAGGGTTTGGAGGGATATGGGCCGGGTGCTGGCAAGTGGGACTAGATTGGGTTGGGATATCTGGTCGGGATGGACGGGTTGGACCGAAGAGTCTGTTTCCATGCTGTACATCTCTATGAATCTAAGATTCTATGTACAAATGCCCTCCTGGTCTTCTGTAGTAATGTAGCCTGAACCATGAAGCTCACACGTTGGAAGTGGCCAATTTTTACAGACACATAATAAAGCTGCTGAACAGACAACATTGCTTTCTGGTGAGCACAAAATACAAGGCATTTCTGGGCAATATTCCTGCTGTTTTATCCTCTTTTTGCAGACCTCCAAGGTAAATGTATGGCAGTGACTTCCAGAAATGGAAGTCAATTCTGTGAACGGCATCAGCAATCAATACCTTTATGAGAGATATAAAGAAAATTGGCAGAGGATCTCACAATTAAAAAATGAATCCTCTATCATTAGATAAGGTCACAAAGTTTTTCAAAATTTTAATTGTCTTTCATATTTTCTCCAAATAATATTCAGTATATGCTTCAAAGTATTTTGCTCTGTTTATAATTGTTCCACAGTGTTGTTTGAAAAATGATTTATTTAAAATTGGTTAAGTTCTTATTAATACTGATGAATCAATGGAGCCTGGCCCACTTCAATCTGATTTACTTGTACCAATGAAAAGCTATGACTGCCCAAACTGAATTAATTTTAATTTATTTTGTATTTTCTACAATGGATTTTGTTTTTGTGCACAATGAGAAAAAGAAGTTACGAGCTGCCACGGCATTTTATGAAGACTAAAATATCTTGATGCTGACTTCCAGTTGAATGAATATCTATTGAGATATCTTGGTTGCTGACAGGTGTTAATATTTTATAGCGGCAGATGGTGCCTATCTCACCATGCATGAAATGAAGCACGTTATTGAATTATATTGATTCTTAACACAAAGCATTTTTACAATAGCTCTCCTAACACTTCATTATCTATCAAAAGAAACCTTGGCTATGCTTCATGAATATGAAAATGAGATAAGAATATTTCTCATATATTTCTTTCACTTTTCTATAGATCAATACAAACTGATAATGGACACCAACTGATAATACAGGCAAATTCTCATAGTGGTCTGAACAATGTGGGCTGTGGTGAGATTTCAGTCTGATGAGACATCAGATGAGGCCTATCTCAACATCCAGAGCACCTTGTTATCTTTTATTATGTTTTTGCCACTTGGTGAGGCAATAGCGAGTTGGCAATTAGGAGAAATTATAACTTGTAAAAATGCTTTATTAATCTTACAACTCACCTCATTAATATCCAGATTGCCATTGTACCAAATGTACCAAATAAGATTGATGTCAAGAATTCTGAATATGTAAGTCCGAGCACCAACCTGGAGCCTTCAGCTTGCCACTGGCTGTGAGAACCCTACCTGATGCTCAGCACCAAACAGCATCTGAGGGCACAATCCATGGGCACCAGCCACATGCACTCCTCATCCATGGACATTGTCATCTGGTATTTGCCAATCCCTCAGTCCACTTGCAGGCCCTTTAGGAAGCATAGACCTACATTGTACAGTACACTGCCAACTGGAATGAAAGGCTGCTGCAAGGACACTTTGCGAAAGAGGCAGGCATCCAGTTCACTGATTGGACCAGGTTGCATTTCAGGGTTCTTCACTTGCTCCCTTAGTGCTCGCCCTTTTAGTACCTGTCTGCAGCATTCCTGCCTTCTCTTGCCTTTCCATGCCAAGCCTATTAGTGCGTTGGCATTTTTGTTTGGGCCAAAGGTTGTTATGACTGTCAGATTGATGTTCTGTCTTGTGCAGACTCAGACAGGCTTCTTGTCAGTGAGGAATTGTCCAAGATTAGGGGTTAGGGGGGCATAGTTTCCTGTCTAACACATCTAAATGTCAGTTTAACATCTGCAATATGTGCCAGCTGCCTACGCAGCAAACACCACTGCACATTTATTCAACCAGACAGCCATCTCAGAGGTCAGTCCAGGCAAGGGATGAGGATTTGGGATGGTATCTATACAGGGTCCTGCTAAATCAATCATGAACAAAGACTGCACAAAGTCCAGGGCTTGACTTGGTCAGTCATCTGCTTGGTTAGATTAGAGTCATGGATATGTCCAACTACAGTCCCACAATAGTCAGTCTTGAAGGCCCATACAAGCATCCAGACGAATCACATATTGTCAGTAGAGTAGCTGAAAGACAGTGGTCAATCATGTTTATCGTCTGAATGTCAAAGTTGATTAGAGTTCTGGGTAAGTACAGTCCTCGGTGTTCTTTCCATGATTGTTGAGGAGTGTGCCCCTATAGGAGCAAAAAGGGATCACTGTCAAAAAAAGTAGAAGAGTAAAGACTAGGTAGGGGTGGAATCAGAAGAAGAGCTGGAGCATGCAACAAGGTGATGTACTCAGTGTTGAGGAGATGGGACAAGAAGAGCAGTCTTCTGAGGAGGTTACTGGGCAGGTAGAAGCTCTCCTTGTGCCTGACAGTGCTCAGCTGCATCAGGCTCTGTAAGCCAGACACCTGATCCAGTAGATGAGAGTTTAGTGTAGAAGATCATCATGGACTGTCAAATAGATATTGGTCACAATATCAGCATTTGATTGGGCTGTGGTTTGTCACCACAATGCCATGTTTATTTTGAAAGTTGCAGTTCAGGTATAAGTAAAAACACATCTTTGAAATTGTGCGATTGCTTGCCTGTTTATGATGTTCTCCTTTTGGGCAATGACAAGCTGCTGTTGTCTAGAGAGCATTGGAGACAGATCAGCTATGGATAGATAAACTGTGTGGCCTAATGATTAAACAGTAACTATGGTCAGTGAATGGAGTTGTGTATATGAGGGAGAGTCAGACATGCTGGCTATGTGTCTTGACCAATATGGTTTGTGGACTCTTATGCTATTATGTTGCCAGTGAGGGGCAATGTCAGATTGCCAGTGCTGGTCAGGGTACACAGATGGCTTGGATGCAAGGGATGCCAGTCTTTCACCAGATATCCACTGAGTCACAAGTTCTTCTGGGAACTCTGCATTGTAAGGTAGGAGTAGAACTGGATGTGAGGGACACTGTGGGCAAGGTAAGTAATTAATGAAGTGAACTTGGCATGACGTGAGAAATTTTATTAAACTTCACAATGAAAACATTCCTAAAAATTTCAACACACCTTATACTTCGCCAAAAAAGGGAGATTCAGCCCCATATGTTTGTTTGTTCAAAATATTTTATACTTTACAGAAGCGTTTGAAATGTTCTAAAATAGTGTAATTGTAATTTCCTTGACTATTTGTGTTATAATGAATTATCAGCATAGTATCTCAATTTTCTTGGCATTAAGTCACTTATGATTTTGCTTTATTTTTAATGCACTGGTAATATAATTGCATCAAGTTCAAGCTTGCACTGTTCTAAACTAGGTGTTATTTTAGTTTTAAATAGGCTAATTATGAGAATGACACAAATGGAAATTTTATACAAATGTTAACCCTATAGAGGAAATAATAATTTTAGTCCCTAAGTAGTTTGCAACAGGTTTGGAATATAAAACACCCTTTACAAGGATTATATAATGCTTAGAGGGTTTTACTATTCTTGGATATTTGTGCTTTTCCCTTTGTAAATATATTGTCCAAAATGGAACAGGTCATTCTGCTATAACACGCATTTCATTATTGCAAATTGGCTATAACATTGCCAAATTGTGTGCACTGTTTCTAAAGTGTGAACTTTTTAAACATGTTGATGATGTAATTGTGTTGGCAGTAATGCAATTACATCGTCAACATTTTAAGCACTGTTTCTAAAGAGTGATTTTTCTATAATGCGGGATTACACAAGAATAAAATCATTGCTTTATAGAAGAACTACGAGTACTGCCAATATATGCAAATGTTATCTCAAAGAACATAAATATATCTCAGTATCATTACTAAATCCCATGGGATATAATCTAATCCGCATTTCAAATAATTCTGATGTGGACCTGTGCACCATGAAGTATTCAATCTCCATGATATCAATACAGATTTAAAAGGCCATTTTTCAAATCCAGTTTCCATCTTGGGAATTAAATTCACAGGTTGATTCTGAATTCAATTTTACAAAATAAGGATGCAGTCATTACATTTTTCTTCTAGTAAATTGTCAGATGCTATAATATTGTATTCTACTTGGAATTGTTGTCAAAATTATATATGCAAAATTTATTTTGTTCTCTAGCACCAATAGATTCAGAATTATTTATTGATATGTTTGTGCATTTTATTGTTAGAGAGGGCGGCATGATGGCTCAGTGGTTAGCAGTGCTGCCTCACAGCACCAGGGACCCAGGTTCAATTCTAGCCTCAGGTGACTGTCTGTGTGGAGTTTGCACATTCTCCCAGTGTCTGCGTGCGCTTCCTCTGTGTGCTCTGGTTTCCTCCCACAATCTAAAAATGTGTAGGATAGATGAATTGGCCATGCTAAATTGACCATAGTGTTCAGGGATGTGTAGGTTAGGTGCATTAGTCAGGGGTAAATGTAGAGTAATCTGGTAAGAGAATGAGTCTGGGTGGGTTACTCTTCAGAGCATTGATGTGGGCCAAAGGGTCTGTTTCCACAAAGTAGGGATTCTGTGATTCTAAGCTGTTGTTCCTCAATTAAAAACTTAGTACAATGGTGGCCTCCCCATGGTGGGAGCAGTATCTCAAGTATTTTTGTCTCTTCATAGGTTGTCCTTGATTTGCAGGTAAGTGGACAATAACAGTACATCAGTCAGACTTGATACTGCTCCATGTACAATTGGCAGGAGGGATAATTCAAATAGCTCTTGTATTTGTGTTCTGCCAAATTTCATCTCCCTTACAATGGAGGTCATTATGTTTAGGTTCTGCTGAAACAGATGAAATCTCCGAAACAACTTCAATACAATCTGTCCCACAGTACAAAATTCTGGTCTTCTGATTGTATTCATTGCTTACCCATTTGAAATATTACTTCTTGGAGCTCCTCCCATCCAGGTGATGTAAAGTCGCTGCATTAGTCTAAAAGCAAAGTTTTGGCTGTCCTTCCCATTAATGGGATGGAATTGCAGTAGGAGCAACAAGAAAACCCTGGCCTGGATTGCCTGTCCAGACCTTTCTTACATTGCACTCATTTAAAACCAATGGAATATACTTGACTCAGTATTGCAATCTGATGAGTACTAATTTGCTAAAGCACACAAGTAGACTAATCCCAATCAAACTGTTGAACTGAGATAGTTTAAAAAGTCCTGGCTGACAATGGAGGAGAAGGAAGATCAGAGGAATGATCAATGAGGCAGTATTGTGCATTGATATTGGTGGAGACCTGGAAACATATTGCTGAGGCTTTCAAGTTGGTTAAATATATGGGCTAGAGTGAAAAATAGAAATCGGGAACTGCAGATATTTTTAAACGAGTTGTTCAGACATGTCATCACACGCCTCTGGAGTAGGTGGAAATGAACCCAGGCCCACCTAACTCAAAGGCAGGGACACTACCATTCTGCCACAAGAGCCCTACTGGAGCAATATATCTTGTGGAGTGAGATCTCCATCAGATGAGAGGTTAAAACAATTGTCAACCTTTTAAAATGCTGTATACTTAAGTATTGCTGAAAATAGTCAATTCTGTTCAATCTTTTCATCTTGCAATTAAATGAGGCAGGTTTGCTCTAATTGATCAAAAGTAAAAATAGTCCAACAGGTTTAGTTGGAAGTACGCTCAGCATGCTAAATAGTTACGTGACCGCAAGCATACTTCAGACTTAACCTGTTTGACTATGACCTGATGTTGTGTGATTTTTAACTTTGTCCACCCCAGTCCAACACCGGCATCTCCAGATCCTGATTGGCCAAGGCATTGTTCCAAGAAATATATCAGAGAATGGCCGTCAGCTATTTTGTTGATCTAAAGCAGGTGCAGTATGTATATGTTCTGTCACAATGCCTTGCATGTTAACATATATAGTTTTCAGTATGCACAAATACACACAATGCGAGCTTGACTGACGACCCTAAATTAGTTGTCAGTGTAATTCTTCGCAATTTTAGGATTATTTAGCTAATGTTTTCCAATTATAGAATGACATCTAATATTGGATGCTTCATTGTGAGTTTTGCAAGTGGACACTACTTGGATATGGTCTATGCCTTGCTTGTAGTGAAAAGCTGAAGGCATATGCTATTTGATACAATCTGCCAATATTTGGGATGTGTGGCCTACCTACCTACCATCATGCCAGCACTGAAATCCACATGCTATTTTACTCGCCTGATGGATCAGTAGAATTTGTTTTGGATTAATGACAGCTCCTGATTGCGGTGAACATCTCTCGTGATGCCATTACATAGTAGCAGCATGAAATAGTTAACTTAAGCTGTTTGTTATGATTCCAACTGATGGTACGACTAGACAAGTGCAATCCCAGAATGAAACCTGGCTTGATAAATCATGTTGCATGTTTGTAGATGGTTACTACAGAAGTTCGACACTGGAACATATTCACATGAGGCTGCAAATTTTCTTGCAGAAGATTAGTTCATTGCACAAAAGAAAATGAACAAAGTTATATATGTGTGTCAGAAAGATTTTAACACAAACAACAAAACAAAGTTTCAGCATATTACAGACGTTCAATCTCTGGGAAATATCATTTACCTCAACTCTTTAATTTCTATTTTACTGAATCTTCTCAGTTTACTTTCTGCAGATTACTAAGGCAGTTTTACGATTCTTTTCCAAACCTGCTGCCATGAATATTTTTCAATTTGGATGGCTTCGACCTCTTTTCCATTCAGACAATTAGAACACTTCTATAAACTCTCTCAATCGGTGTGCTTCACAGATTAAAAGCCAGTTCTGCCAGGGTGACTGGTACTCCAAAACTGACAACACCATGCTCCTGCTCAGAGGAAATTATTTTCCCTTCTAAATCTTCTGAACTGGAACAAGAAGCTGATCTGTTTTAAACTCAACAATATAAATATTCCATCCATTAACACCCTAAGTGTATTGTCAGGCACTTTACTGGATCACATACATTGTCAAAAAGATATCATAGAATCCCTACAGTGCAGAAAGACACTATTTGACCCATCAAGTCTGCACCAACCCTCCAAAGAGCATGCCACCCAGACCCAGCCATATCCCCATGTTTTACCACACCTAATCCACTCAGCCTGTACATCCCTAGTTACTTTGGACAATCTACCATGGCCAATCCACCTAACCAGCATATCTTTGGATTGTGGGCAGAAACCCACATGGGCATGAGGAAAATGTGCAAACTCCATACAGACTGTTACCCAAGGCTGGAATTGAACCCAGGTGCTGTGAGGTAGTAGTGCTGCCCATATGGATTGTTCAAAATAATGTATTGAGCTTCAAAAACAACTTCACAAAATGGACTATAATCCACCTAATTCTATTTTAAAATCTAAATCTGAAATGATATATTACACAGCTTTGATCACAATTCTCCACAAAGAAAAAAAGTGAAACTGTATCCTGACTGTATTGTTACTCCTCTGTTGCATTAATATAGCATATTTACACTAAATATATATTGCTAGTCCTTTTTGGTCATGGCATTTGGTTACATTCATATCTGCTGTTGACAAAGTGCCTGTTTATTATAACATTGTCCTTGCCAGCCACATGAATGATTTTTAGATTATTTAGTTCTAATAGTCAGCTCCAATGAAACAGTCTTGAGTTCTTGTTCAGAATCACTTCACAAATATTAAAGAATTGTGGAACATATAAATAAGTCTTTTCACAGTTGCTGGATTATTGTAGAGCCAAAAAAAGCTCAATATCTCCTTTTGCACCCATTTAACTGTTGAGAAAATGACTGACCAGCTGCTTGGTTCCCATCTCATCTTCTTCGAGTAAAAAAGCACTCAAGCTGATGGTTACTGGCATCAACAGCCAGTTTGAATGGCTTCTCCTAATTTGGAGCTATCATGTAGTTGTTAGCACAGCTTTCAAATTTTCAAAAGTGCTCTGACATTTTTTTGTCCATTTAAATTCTTACCTTCTGTACATTTGCAATGGAATCACTACAATGCTAAATTAGTGCCCCCTCCACAGACATTGACTCCCTAAACTGTTGATGCTCAGTAGCAGCAGTGTGTACCCCACAAGATGCACTGTAGAACTTTACCAAGTCTCCTTAAACAGCATCTCCCAAACTCATGACCACTCCCATCTAGAAGGACAAGGGTAGCAGCTACATAGAAACACCAGCACCCACAAGCTCCCCTCCAAACCACTCACCAGCCTAACTTGGAAATATATCAGTGTTCCTTGAGTGGCAATAGGTCAAAATTCGAGATTGCTCTTTCTAACAGCATTGTGGGTTTATCTACATTACATGGACTACAGTAGTCCTAGATGGCAACTCACCACCATGGACAATAAATACTGGCCCAGCCATGGAAGCTCATATTCCAAAGATGAATAAAGAAAATTAAGAACAAACTTCACATAAAATCCACTCATGCCAACATATCACAGGATTTTGACTTTGACAAAATTATGAGGAGCATGGATAGGATAAATAGACAAAGTCTTTTCCCTGGGGTCGGGGAGTCCAGATTTAGAGGGCATTGGTTTAGAGTGAGAGGGGAAAGATATAAAAGAGACCTAAGGGGCAACTTTTTCACACAGAGGGTGGTACGTGTATGGAATGAGCTGCCAGAGGATGTGGTGGAGGCTGGTACAACTGCAACATTTAAGAGGCATTTGGATGGGTATATGAATAGGAAGGATTTGGAGGGATATGGGCCGGTTGCTGGCAGGTGGGACTAGTTTGAGTTGGGATGTCTGGTCGGCATGGACGGGTTGGACCGAAGGGTCTGTTTCCATGCTGTACATCTCTATGACTCTATGACTTAGGCACAGGGAAATCCAAGATCTAAGATTCCTTATTTTAACTTCACTTAAGTACTACTTGGCCTTATCCTATACTGCAACTGTATTGTGACATTTTTAACCCAAACAGAAGCGAGTTAAAAACCATTCGGAGTGACATTGGTAGTTGCAGTAACACCTATCTGTACCATTAGCTAAAGATGCTCCCTGCAGTAATATAAAACAAAGAACTGCAGATGCCGGAGATCTGAAATAAACAAGGGTATGGCAAGCTTTAGAGCACAGGTTCTTAGTACTGTTGTTGGAATACAGTCAGGGCCCACAGTATCTAGTACTTTAGACATTTCTTGATATCAAGTAGAATGAATTAAAATGGCTGAAGCCTTGCATCTATGGTACTGGGGACCGCTGGCAAAGAGATAGATCCACTCGGCACTTTTGGCTGAAGATTTTTGTAAATGCTTTCTGTCTTATCTTTTGCACTGATGAGGATGATTACTGAGCATGGGGATATTTGTGGAGCCTCCTCCTCAGTGATTTGTTGAATTGCCCACCACCATTGACGATTGGATGTGACAAGACTGCAGAGGTTAGACTGATTTGCTGGTTATGGGATCACTTAGCTTTTTCTATTGCATGATGCTTATGCAGGCGAGTATGTTTACCTTCACCAGGTTTATATCTCATTTTTGTTTTAGGTCAAATATAACAAGTCAATTTATTCATACCTAATTCAAAAAGAACAAGCACAGTGCTGACTTCAAGACACTCTTAGTTTTCTTGTCTGCTTATTCTAAATAATTTCTGGTCTCAATATTATCCTCTGAAAGACCTATTTTATCACAATAACACAGGTGAACACTCCATTAAAAGGTCTTAGAAGTACTAAAACTTGACAGTTTGAACTTTTGAACTAGAATGACTTCATCTTTAACAATTCTATTAATGTTTTCACATCAATCATAATGTCTTTAATTAACCTAAGACAGTGCGATGGTACTTCTGTAAAGGACAGAGAAGGAGAAGAGATTTTGAAATGAAACAAAAAATGTGGGAAACACTCAGCAAGGCAGGCAGTATCTGTGATGAAGAACAGAGTTAATATTTGAAGTCATCTTTAAAGGTCATCTTGACCTATAACATAAACTTTGGACCATGTAATTTATAATCAAACATTTGCAGGCAAAGTTGCCTTTCTAGTGGTGGTGGATCAGGTGCAGTTAAGTACTTTGCCACAAGAGGGCAAGGTAGGGCCAACAATGCCAGAGCTCCCTGGATGCTGAAAGGAATAGAGAGCAAAATGATGCAGGTGAAGGATGTGTACTTCAAAATGTCAGTTAATAATGAGCAAACAATCTGCTGAATATAGAATATTCAGAAAGGAAGAAAAATGGGAAGAAATGCATGGAGAAAGTAAGAGACGGGACTGTCAAATGATATAAAAGGGTATCAAAAGTTTTCTGTACAGGATTGCATTCAGCATAAACACAAACTGTTTGGCCCAAAAGGTTAGTATTTATGCTTCATTCAAGCCTCCTCCCATCTTACCTCATCTAAATCTATCATCACAACCCTTTATTTCCTTTCGCTTATTTGCTCCTCTGACTTCCCTTTAAATGCATCTATATTATTGCAAAGTGGCTCAGTGGTTAGCACAGCTGCCACACAGTGCCAGGGACCCAGGTTCAATTCCAGGCTCGGGCGACTGTCTGAGTGGAGTTTGCACATTGTCCCTATGTCTGCGTGGGTTTGCTCCGGGTGCTTCAGTTTCCTCCCACAAACCAAAGATGTACAGGGTAGGTGAATTGGCCTTGCTAAACTGCCCATAGTGTTCAGGGATGTGTAGGTTAGGTGCATTAGTCAGGGGTAAATATAGAATAATAGGGTAAGGGAATAGGTCTGGGTGGGTTGTACTTCGGTGGGTCGATGTGGACTTGTTGAGCCTAATGGCCTGTTTCCACACTGGAGGGATTCTGTGATTCTATGATTATTTGCTTCAGCCATTCTCTGTATTAGGGAAATCCACTCTGCCACTACTCATCAAATAAGGATCTTTCTTCTACATCCCCTATTGGTTTTCCTGGTGACTATTGATGACTTCATCACAGGAGGAAAAATTCTTTCTGTATCCACACGATCAATACCTTGTTTCATTTTAAACATTTTGGTAAGATCACCCCTCAGCCTTCTTTTTCCAAACAAACAGCCTATCAATCTTTTCCTGATGTGTGTATTTTTTAGTTTTCATTATTGTAAATATTGTCTATACATACATGAGTGATATATATCTCTACATAACAACATATTCTCAAAACCAGAACAAATCCAATTTAGGCCAATTAACACCCATCAGTCTACTTTTCGATCATCAGTAAAGTGATGGAAGGTATCGTCAATAATGCTATCAAGCAATAACCTACTTAGTGATGCCCGGTTTTGTCTTCTGTCAGGGTCACTCAGCTCCTGACCTCATTACAGTCTTGGTTCAAATATGGACAAAAGAACTGAATTCCAGAGGTGAGGTGGGAGTGCCAGCCCTTGACATCAAGGCCACATTTGACCAAGTATGGCATTGAGCAACCCTAGCAAAACTGGAATCAATGGGTATCAGGAGCAAAATCTTCATTGGGTGAGGTCAAATCTGGTACTTAGGAAGGAGGTTGTGGTTCTTGGAGGTCAGTCATCTCAGGTCCAGAACATCTCAACAGGAGTTCCTCAGGGTAGTGTCCTAGACCCAACCATCTTCAGCTGCTTCAGCAATAACCTTCCCTCCATCATAACGTCACAAGAGGGATGCTTGCTGATAATTGCACAATGTTCAGAACCATTCACAACTCCTTAGATACTGAAGCAGTCTATGTTCAAATGCAACAAGATCTGGACAATATCCAGGCTTGGGATGACAAGTGGCAAGTGACATACATGTCACTAAAATGTCAGGCAAAGACCATCATCAATAAGAGACAATCTAACCACCACTCCTTGACATTCAATGGTGTTACCATCACCAAATCCTCCACTTCCTAGGGGTTACCAATAACCAGAAACTCAATTAGACGACAAGAGTAGGTCAGAGACTAGAAATGCTGTAGTGAGTAAATCACGACCTGACTCCCCAAAGCTATCCGCCATCTGCAAGGCACAAGTCAGTCATGTGATGGAATACTCTTCACTTGCCTGGATGCGTGCATCTCCAACAACACTCAAGAAACTTGACACCAGGAGAAAGTGAGGACTGCAGATGCTGGAGATCAGAGTCGAAAAGTATGGTGCTGGAAAAGCGCAGCAGGGCAGGCAGCATCCTAGGAGCAGGAGAGTCAATGTTTGGGCATAAATCCTTCATCAGGACAAATCAGTCCACTTGATTGGCACCACATTCACAAACATCCACTTTCTCCACTACCAGAAGTGTGTGCTTTTTACAAGATTCACTGTGGAAATTCATCAAAGATCCTCAGACAGCACCTTCTAAACCCATAACCACTTGCATCTAGAAGAACAAGGGCAGCAGATATATGGAAGCAAGTTCCATCTCCAAATTCCTCTCCAAACCACTCACCATGTTGACTTGGAAATATATTGCCATTCCTTCGCTCAAGGTTGCTGGATCAAAATCCTAGAATTCCCTCCCTAGTGCTGTTCACTACAGTACATGGACTGCAGTAGTTCAAGAATGCACCAACATCTTCTCATGGTCAATTAGAGATGGGCAATAAATGCGGGGCAGCTAGCAATGCCTGCATCTCACAAATGAATTTTTAAAAAGTTCCCATGTGCTTCCTGTAGTACGGTGACTGGTATTGCACTCAATTCTCTTAAATGTAGTTTAACCTGCCTTATTCCCTTTTTCAACTGCCAGCTCACACCATCCTGTAATCAAGCAATGGTGAGCAAGCTGCAGATATTGCCACCATGAACCTGTTTCTTTCTCCCTCAGAGCTCCCTTTCCTCATTCCGACCTGCTACTTCTGATTTTCTGCTGTAGACACTCAAGGGCAAGAGGAGCTCCGGGAGAATAAAGAGACAAACAGTTGATGAAGAGGCTCATCATTCAATCTGACATGCAGTCACTAGCTCAAACACTGTCACTATATATTACTGGAGGCTAGTACTGAGTTGAAATAAGTATGTAGTGTGCACATGTAGGCTGTACCCAGGCCAGGGATAATGGCAATTTCATATGCCATCTCTCTGGAAGGCAGGGTTACAGGTAATGTCTGCTACAGAGAAATCAGATGAGGATCTTGGAGGTATGACATTCTGATGGATACTAAGAGGCTGTGTGCATTGGATGGCCTGGCAAACAGCCCTCTCTTATTAGGAGAGTGTGAGGACTGCAAATGCAGGAGAATCAGGTTCGAAACGTGTGGCGCTGGAAAAGCACAGCAGGTCAGGCAGCATCCGAGGAGCAGGAGAGTCGACATTCCTGTGAAGGACTTATGCCCAAAATGTTGACTCTCTTGCTCCTCGAATGCTGCCTGACCTGCTGAGTTTTTCCAGCACCACTCTTTTTGAGCCCTCTCTTATTGTTAAAGAGAATGGAGGATGTACAATAGCTTTCTGTGGCTCATGCACAAGGACACCCAGATTCCTCTGGTCTGAAGCATTTTGAAGTTTAGCTCCATTTAGAAAATAAGTTGCCTTTTTAATCTTCCAAAATGGTTAAGGTCCACCTGTCAAGTTTTCACCCAGTCTCCTAATTGTTCATAACCATTTGTACATGTTTATTTACAGCGTGGAAACTCTTCGGTCCAACCAGTCCATGCTAAACATAATCCCAAACTGAACTAGTCCCACATGATTGCTGCTAGCCCATATCCCTCCAAACCTTTCCGATTCATGTACTTATCCAAATGTATTTGAAACATTATAATTGTACACACATCCATCACTTCCTCAGGAAGTTCACTCCATACACGAACCACCCTCAATGTAAAAATTTGCCCTCATGTATTTCTTATTTCTTATTTCTTCATTGCAAGTGGCTGTATTCAAGTGGTTGGACTACATATTGAGAATTTGAGTGTTCTCTGAGTTCTTCTACCAAATTTTGTCGCATTCATTTTATGTGCCCAGTGGGATGTTTAAGCCCAATATTTCATAATATTGTGAAATACGTTAAGCATGATATAGCAGTAATTGAGTATGCTGCAAATAAAATTTTGTCAGCTCTGCTTGTGACAGCGGGTCTGCTGTTATTTTGAAAGATAAACGACAATCTATGGTCCCTGAGTCAGATTGAGAGGTAACCTTTTTTGACAGAAGAAATAAGACAAAGTAGGTGAAACGGATAAAAGCCAGGACTGATAAGCTCATTTCTGTCACAATGATGCAGACAATTGGTTGTGTTGTCAGCAAACATTTTTTAAAGGGTGAACAAAGAGGAGACTTTTGAGCTGCCTAATGTGTTTTATGTCTCAGAGATATGTAGAGATAACTCAACAGTTTCTATTACTAAGCAGGAGCTTTATTCAATGTTTTAAATTGGCCGCAGTAAAAACCTCCAGCTTACTTTCACTTTCTTTTTCTCAGTAACCATGCTCAACTGTGATCACAAAGCACAGAGCTAAGCCAAAAGACACATTTGATCAAACACTGAACAATTGAGCTGCACTCTTTAGCCTTGTAAAGTTAGAGACCTTATTTTAAATTGAGCCATCATGAACAACTGAAATAACTCTTCAGAGGCCAGCGTCCCACCTGTTTTTCACCTGTTTTAACGTATTTCACCTGTTAATCACAAATGCATAGCCTTCGACAAGAGCACTGCCTCTCACTGAGACAGGCATTTGGGGACTCAATATCTTTGACATTCATCCTTTTATGTCAGTCAGGTCTCCCTGATTGCACCAGGTTTACAGCCCCAGTCAGGGAACTCATATTCTGAAGTCCAGCTAGTTGACCTTGCTAGAATTACTACACCAACAAACAGATGTACATTAAGTCAATCCTAGGGTTTAGGGTGTAGTTTTCTGCAAGATTAGAACCAGTCTTTGGAATATGAAGCAAAAACAGAAATTTCTGTATAACCCAGCAGGTCTAGTAGCACCTGAGGAGGAAGAGAGTTGACATTTCAGGCTTAACCCTGCATCATCAGTCCAGAAATCTTTTGATAAAGCCCCATTCAGTAGCTTAGTAAACAAACTTTAAAGCGCACGCAGTTGAGGGTAATGTACGAGCATGGATTGATGATTAATTAACAGGTAGAAGCCAAAGAATATGAGTAATGCCTTCATTCTCAGGTTGGCAGGTACCAGAGGATTAATACTTGGGTCCCAGCTGTTAACAATCTATATCAATGATTTGGAGCTGAGGGAAAATTGTAGTATTTCCAAGTTTGTAAATAATCTTAAAACTTGGTGGAAATGTTAGTTGTGAGGAGGATGCAAGGAAGCTTCAAGCGATTTAGACAAGCTTAGTGAGTGAAATATAATGTGTTTAATAATGAGGTTATCCACTTTGGTAGGATGAACAATGATGTAAAATATTTCTTAAATGGTGAAGCGTTGGAAAGTTTTGATATTCAAAGGCACTTTTGGTGCCTTTGTTTATAAGTTATTGAATGCTGGCATGCTGGGTAAGTAACTTGAAAGACAAACTATATGTTACACTTTAACACGAGAATTTGTGTAGAGTAGCAAAGAAGCCTTGCTTCAATTATATAGAATGCTAGTAAAGCAGCAGCCGGTGTATTGTGTGCAGTTCTGATTCCCTTGCCTAAGGATGGATGTACTTGCTGGAGAGGGATTGCAATAGAGATTCACCAGACTAATTCCTGAGACTGGACTATGAAGAGAGACTGACAAGACTCACCTGTATTCTCTGGAGTTCAGAAGAATGAGAGGCAATCTCATAGAAACTCATAAAATTTTTAAAGGGATTGATAGGTTAGATATAAGAAGGATGTTTCAACTGGTGTGGAATCTAGACTAGGGACATATTCTCAGAATAAAGGGTAAGCCATTTTAGAATGAGATGAAGAGAAATCTGTTCAGTCAGAGGGTGGAAAGTCTTTGTAATTCTCTACCCCAGAAGACTGGAGGCTCTGTCATTAAGTGAGTTTGAGACAGAGATTCATAGAGTTCTAGTTTACTGATTATATCAATGGATATAAGGTAGCATGGGAATATTGCATTAAAATAACTGATGAGCCATGGTCTAGAATGATAGAGAGTGCTTAGGGGGCTGAATGGCCTACTCCTGTACAGTTGTTCCTACAGATTATAAATGAAATGGTGGGAATTGAAAAAGTCATGTGCCTATTATCCTTTGGAAAATGACGAGATAGCCATTCACACAAACTCCAAAGATAAAAACACTTTTCAAGATGGTGGCTCAATAATCTTTTCTCTCAAGGATGATGTCATGATACAAGAGCTTCCAAAAGAAATAGTCACACTTGAAATCTTCAATATCCATTTTTAGATTATGTCTGTTGAAAAATGTTCTTTATCACAGCAACTATTTTAACAAATCATGTAAGGTTAAGTTAGTGCTTTCCCTGTAAATGTTGGCAGAATACAAATATTAGTCTATGACATTAACACAAGTAAGTGGAAGCAGAAACCAAACTGACTCTCTTAAGATGTACAAGAGTCACCAAGTGTATCATGATAAAAATGAAAAACTGATAGCCTTGATAGAAATAATTTTGAAAGCTTGAAACTAAATCAACTGCAGTCACTTCATAGCTGCGGAAATATATGCTGGATTTTGCTGGAATTGAGTTCCAATAATTCTCAATATTTTGCTTGATATATGACTTTCTAAATTGAATATGTTTAACAATAATCTAACATGGCTGCTTAACCATTTTTGGAGGACTTATGCACATTTTTACTTAGCATATAATGACTGCCAGCAAAAATAGAATGACTATATGAAATACTTATGTTCATTGTCATTCATTATTTGCTGTCTGTTGTCTCAATGGTGCTGTTAACATTGTCTTGTTCCTTCTCTGGCTTCCTATCATATGGCTGTAATTGATTAAATGGAGTGTAATTATACTGTACAAATTTTCTTCACACAAGTCAATCATTTTATAGTTGAGGAAAGCAAGTATAATGTTGTTACAAGATATCGGTTGAAGAGTGTTCTATTTTGAATGCTTTCAGTACATAAGCATGAACACTTAGGAGCAAATCGCATATCTTAAAGACAACTTACTGCTGTGACCCCTATAATTAAATATGATTGAGACGATTCATATAACTGTTTCAGACTTCTCTGTAGCACATTCATCAATTTCTGTCATGAAGAGTCCCATCTAAATTATGGTTTTCAAATTTTTTATAGATTGTGACAATTACTTTTAAATCTATCACTATATCCTCTTTGAAGGTTTCCCAGTGCCATGTTTCATATTGTTTATGGATTTATGCTTCATTCATTCTCTGAATGGCTCTAAAACTCTTCTTTGGACTGTATAAGTTTGACAGTTTTTGTAACCATTCTGTTACTTATAAATTCAAATTAGTAGTTAACTTAGTCTCATTTATCCACTGATCTTTAGAGATATTAATAAAATCTTCCTTAGGTTCTGCTGGAAGCCGAGTTCTTCTATTAAAGTTAATATTTTCAAGAATTTTATTAATTCTGAGGTTGAAGTAAATGGCAAGAACTTTCAGTACACTACCAAACATTTTGGAAATCAAATGTTTCTATTACCCCTTGGTGAATTATAATGTTTTCAGCCATACTCCCAATTTTGTATGCAAGTTTATTTACTTGTTCAGCTTCTGATTTACTATCTAATATGAAAACAATTATGTTTTTCCGAGATGTCTAATTCTGTTTTCTATAGGGTCCATCTCTGAAGTTGAGTCTTCCTGGTACTATTATTTTACATACCATATCGTCCCTATGTAACTTTACCTGCAAAAGGCAGGAATCCCAGACTTTAGTTCCAAAAGGTGGGGTAATCTTTCAGAGTAGCAGCAAGGAGCATTAGTGCTGTTATTACAATGAAATAAAAGTATTTTCAGTAAGCACAATATATAATAACACTAGTGAGGATTTTTAAAGTGAATTATGCTGGAGAGGTGAAATAAGGAAAAAGTAAAACAGAAACCTCCATTGGAACTTTGTACTAAATTAACCTTGCTTGCCTTTGAGGTTTATATGAACAATAGTTCATTTTACTAAAACATTCCAGAGAGGCCTTGGAATCAGAGGAGGTTTAGAGACACAAAGAGGCAGACACTGATAAGGAATGGAGTTGAAACAGTGCCAGACTAAATAATCCTTGACTGGATGGACAAGCATTAATGACATTAGTTTATGACTTAAAATACTCATCTGTTTCTTGTGTCTGTATGAAGCAAGTTTGGAATTTGAATATTGAGATGTTTAAATGTCCAAAACCAAAATGGTATTAAAATACAGCCTTTTTCTGTCTGCCTGATATTCAGGCTAGTCCTAGAATATGCACTCCCAGTGTGCATATGAATAAATATTTGAAAACCTGCACTTAAGTCTCCTGTGGTTGATTCTAAGAAGTAACCACAAAATTGGCATTGGTAGTTGAATAGTTAATCTTGAGATTCTTGGATTTGTTGATTGGTTGAAATTCCTTCGTCCTATTTCATTTTGAATTAGCTATCAGCACTAGAGACAACTCTTCCTCTTTTACTTTCACTGTAATGCTGTTTACAATGGCTGTTCTCAAAGTTGTGGCAGTACTTTAGAATGTCCAGCCAATAATATGCACAGACTGGGATTGCAGTTAATTTTAAAATTTGTTTTGCATATTCCTACAGAGTAAAACAGACATGCCTGGTAGAGTTGGCTTTCTGCTAAGAGGGGTGACAGTCAGCACACTCATTGGAAAGCCTTTCGCTGTTTGAAGTTTCCTTGTTAAAAATCACACAGCACCAGGTTATAGTCCAATAGGTTTAATTGGAAGCACACTAGCTTTCGGAGCATCGCTCTTTCATCAGGTGGTACCACCTAATGAAGGAGCGAATCTCCGAAAGCTAGTGTGCTTCCAATTAAACCTGTTGGACCAAAACCTGGTGTTGTGTGATTTTTAACCTTGTAAACCTCAGTCCAACACCGGCATCTCCAAATCATGAAGTTTCCTTGACTCTTTACAGTTGCAACATTCCATTGGTTTCATACAGGATTTTGCCAGACAGTCACTGAATTTACATTTGCACTTTTTCTTTATTCAGCAGCAGTTTTCTTTAAAAATTATACTATTTTGGCATGACAAGTGAAAAGAAAATCTGAACATATTATGGGGTTCTGAGGCCTTGCCACTCCAAACGTTGTGACAGGCCTAGTGTTGTAAGCTGTTACTGGGTCAGAAGTTTCTTTAAGGACAAAGGTGTTGTAATTCCTCAACCAAGTTCCCATTGACTTAATGACACCAATGCGGTCACTCAAAATAAATTCAAGGATAGCAAGGACTTTATAGATAAGTCCTTTGATCTTAGAAGAGCCGAATGGCTTCCCTCACTTGAACTCATCTTTGTAACATCCACATCTTTACTTTCAAACAGCAATTATTGTATTGGAATTGGAAATCCATTTTCTGACTCTTTTTCATTCCTTTCATTTTCAAAGATCAATTGTAAGGTTCCCACTCTTGCTGCTGCTTCAGGAAATCAGCTAATTCAACACAAGCCAGAGTTGGAAGTAAGGAATAGTGGAACCCTGAGTCATTAGAAAAGTTGACTTTGCTGATAATTGTGGAAAAGTCAGTGATACAACTTGTCCTGCACTCATAGTAGAATGAGGAAACAGGGCATTTTGGACAATAAAACTGACTTTAGAGATCAATGCAAATAAAATAGATCATTTTCTGGCTAGAAAACTAAAGATAGAATCCACTTTTAATTATGGATATAGAATCTAGAAAGAAATACTTGTTGTTTTATCTATTTTTTTCCCTTATTTACTTTTGTGCTAAATTGGTTACCTTGACAATGAGGTGTTATGTTTTACCAAACTTCACATCCATATTGATTTTGGTGTATAGAGCACATATTTAAAATCACAATCCAATACTTCCTTGACCTTCAAAACCAGGAGAGCAGCATAAATAATGGATAATATCCCTCTCTCTCCCTGTGTCAATGCACACGGATAACTGCAAATCCATATGCTGCAGTGCTGCAGAGACCCCTAATGTTAATTTAAATTAAGAGTTATACTAAAACATGACCCTGGAATGTACTGTATAATGGAGGCAATTAAAAGTAATATGTGGCTAGTTGTCTTGAAAGTACATTTCAATCCTGAAGACTCTTCAAATCACAACTGATGTAATAGTGTCTTCATGAGTCTAATTGTAGTCATGATGTGAAAGTGCCGGTGTTGGACTGGGGTGGATAAAGTTAAAAATCACATGACATCAGGTTATAGTCCAACAGGTTTATTGTAGTGACAACTTCAGAATACATTGTGGGTTCGATTTCCAGTGGGAGCTGATGCTTCTAAAGAGTATCTAAATTTATTTATACAGCAAGCACAATTTCTGTAGGATACTCTGTTTATTACTTAGGGATAACTTGAATTCATGAAATAGTGGTGAAAAAATATTAAGCCCAGGCTAACTGAAGTTATGGATTTACTGATATATAACTTATTAATTCTAGTTCCTATCTGAAATTGTGGCAATGATGTGGGGACTGGGGCAGGGAAATGTGAATGCTACTTTTTGAGCAGTTTTACAATAATCTATTCTTAAAATACTGCAAATATATACATAGAATCTTTGGCCAATATTTGGAGACGTCTTAGTCTTTTGACTGCATGAACTAGCCGACAATACAATGATTTGACAAAAAGCTTTCTGAGAGAGGCCATCAGATATTCTCTGGAATATTAATATGTGTTAATTCTCCTTTTTAGGCACTGAGTTGTTAATCCATTACAACATGCTGCAACATGATTTAATGGATCATCTTTTTCCAGTCATCAGAGTAATGTTGAATCCTTTCCATATGAACACATAATCCATTCACAAAACAATCTCCATTGAATTGTGTCAAAGCAAGTTGATGAACTAATAAGGGAAGAAGCTGTGATAAAGTGAGTTATTTTAATAGATTACTTCCAATGTAAAATGAAACCACAGGTACTTCATTTCTTAGCAGAAACTGTTCCTTATTAGTACTGTATGATTACTCAATGATTTCGTGAGTCTCATAAGCTTTAATCAGGCTAGCAATGTGACATCAATGTTGAGAAATGTATTCGGTATGTGATGGAAGAACATTTATAAATAATTTGTGAGCAATATGGATAATTCATTAACTTAGCAACCTTGACATGTTCTACTGCCACTGCATTATGCATTGAGAGGAAGGACGTGCAAGTTAGATATTTTTAAATGATCAGTATGTACAATGACTTTTTCACTGTCATTTAATAAACAGTACTCACATTGTTGTGAAGGTTTTAGAATCAAATGTATAGAACTTTAGTTAGAGCATATTTGGAATATTGTGTACAGTTCTGGTCACCAAACAACAAGAAGAATGTGGATGCTTTGGAGAAGGTACAGAAAAGGTTTACCTGACTGTTGCCTGGTTTGGAGAGTATAAAGTATGAGGAGAAATAGGAAAAACTTAGTTCTTTTTCACTTGTCAAAGGATGAGGAGTGGCCTGATAGAAGTTTACAAAATTATGGAATTTTCTCAAAAGTCATCTATTCAACCAAAGTCTTGATTTCTCGCAATATAGCTCAACCCCATCACCTCTTCATTAATATTATCTGTGAAATGTCTTGATAGAATGGATAGACTGAGTCTTTTCCCCAAGGTAGATATGTCAATTACTAGGGACATAGGTTTAAAGCAAAAGAGGGTAAGTGTAAAAGAAATGTGAAAGGTAATTTTTTTTACAGAGTGTTTGGAATGAGTGTTTGTTAAAGGAGGTGGTGGAGGTGGATACACTAACATCGTTTAAGAGGCACCTTGGCAGATATATGAATTGGTAGGGAATGGAGGGAAACGGACTGCAAAGAGGCAAAAGGTTTCTGGTTTGGAAAGGCATCTTGTGCTGGCACAGTTTTTGAGGCCCTATTCCTATGCCATACTATTCTTTATCTCTTGGTATTGATGGAATGTTTGCTTCATCCTTTGTCACCTTCCTAATGGCATGTTATGGGAGTCTGCTAGTGAAAGTACTAAACTGTTTCGCAAACCAGTAAAGAGCAATATCCAACCTAATGCCTCCTATAGATCTGTTTATCTTAACACTTTTCTTGTTGACCTTTCATTATCAATATTCAGATATTCTGAAATATCTAAAACATAGTCACTTATGTAACCAAAAGAGAAAATGCTGGAAAGTATCAGCAGGTCTGGCAGCATCTGTGAGGAGAGAAAAGAAAAGAGCTGATGTTTCGAGTCTAACTGACCCTTTGTCAAAGCTTTGACAAAGGATCAGTTAGACTCAAAACGTCAGCCCTTTTCTTTTCTCTCCTTACAGATGCTGCCAGACCTGCTGAGATTCCAGCATCTGCAGTAATTTGCTTTTATGTAGTCATTTATGTCCTTATCTGTACTAATTTTCACTCACTCTCTGAACTTTTTTTTTACATTACATTACAGTGTGGAAACAGGCCCTTCGGCCCAACAAGTCCACACCGACCCGCCGAAGCGAAACCCACCCATACCCCTACATTTACCCCTTACCTAACACTACGGGCAATTTAGCATGGCCAATTCACCTGACCTGCACATCTTTGGACTGTGGGAGGAAACCGGAGCACCCGGAGGAAACCCACGCAGACACGGGGAGAACGTGCAAACTCCACACAGTCAGTCGCCTGAGGCGGGAATTGAACCCAGGTCTCAGGCGCTGTGAGGCAGCAGTGCTAACCACTGTGCCACCGTGCCGCCCACCGTGAATCGATATCTCCCGTTGTGTTAAATTAAAAATCCTTTCTTTCCAATCTGTCTATGACCATGCCTCACTGTTTCCCACCACCTTTCTCCCAACTATTTCCCCTCCAGCAGCTTTTGGTCTTCTGACTCGATCCTTTTGTGCATCCCTACTCCCTTATCCATCATTATCAGCAAAATATTTTAAAATCTTGGCCTGACTCTACACAGAACTTTCCCGAAACAATTCTATCTATCTATTTCTAGGCCTGCCTTCAAGAACTTTCTCAAGTCATCTATTCAACCAAAGTCTTTATTTCTCCAAATATAGCTCAACCCCATCACCTCTTCATTAGTATTTCCTGTGAAATGCCTTGAGGTATTTTTGCATTTAAGGTATGCTGTAGTTGTAAGTTATTTTTGATAATACAGATCTTGGCAATAATGGCTTGACAATATTTTCCTAAGTATAAAATTTGCCTCTATTTTATTTGATAGGAACCTAGGATTGACATTGGATATCCAGGTAATAAAGTGGAGTGTCACTTGAATAGTAACCTAGAGATCCAGGCTAATGCTCTGAGGTCATATGTTATGATCCCAGCTCTTGTTACTAACGGACAAGTTAGATCCAAGACTGAAAGCTGGCTTTCATATTTTGTTTGGTTTGAACAAGATAGTCTCACACTGAGACAGAAATATGGAACGTACCTGATTTTTTACTAACAATAAAAGTTTAGTCAGCAAAGGAAATGAAAATAACATAGAATAAATCAGTCTATTTAAGTATAACACGGACTTAAAGGTGATTTCAACATGCAGTAATGTGTACTCCCGTTAATCCCAAAAAAAGTTCTTTATGCATCCCAAAAACACCCTGTATATTACCCAGAAGCACCCCTTGTACAGCACACACAGCAGATAATCCCTTTTTGTAACACCTTGATGCATTTAATTTGACTTGAACTCCCTGTCTGAAATCTGATGGCTTCTTCCTGGAGTTTTCTAAGGAAGTTTGAAGTCCCAGTCATCCCAAAGCACCGTAAGTTGCCGTCTCATTACAAAGAGACAACTGGTGATGAGTTAAACTTGAGTAATACCAATGCCATAGGTTAGGGTGAGGTTGAGAAGTTGGGGTCTTAATGGTGACATCATACAGTACTGGAATTGAAAATGTGTTGTCTGTGTCACTTTGCAAAGCAAAGCAGAAAACAAAGCAAATTACAGCAAATACTGGAGATTTGAAACATACAAAAACAGAAATTGTTGGAGAAACTGATCAGGTCTGGCAGCATCTATGGAGAGAAAACAGAACAATATCTTGAGTCCAGTAATCCTTCAGTTTGTCAGCTAACTAAGTTAACTGACTTCCTGTCCCAGCCACTTGCACATTAGGAAAAAAATCTGCTGATCCACAGAAATGCAGTTGATTATTAGTTGCCTTCTGAAATTATCTAACTAGTCACTCAGTTCAAGGGTAATTAGAAAAAGCAAGAAAAGATTGGCCAATCAGTGACATTCACGTCACGTCAATGAATAAAAAATAAGTTTGTTTGCAGATATTTTCCTAATCAACCTATTCAGAGATGGTATTACTCACCTTTGGAGCAAGTGGGACTTGAACCTGGGATTCACTAGCCCAGAGATAGGGGCACTATCACTACACCACAACAGCCCTTTCCTAATCTGCCTGCAAAGAATAATGCCTGATCTGAATCAGCTGTTTGTACAACTACTTTGGTTCCATGGTTTTAGTTAATTTTGACTAAATTGCTGGTCAGTTCACTATTTCACATTGTGTTGTTTTGAAGAACTGCTCTGTTCACACATAATTCCACTGCCACCTCCCTCTTGTCCAAATGAATGAGTAAATAATTCAGAGTGTTAATTTATAATTCCTCTTTGGCCATGAGTATAATGTTTAAGTATCAGCTAGTGCAGTTAGTGAAACTTTAATCATTTTTATAATCTAAACATGAAATTCAAGTTTTTTTCAGATGCTAAGAAATGTTATTAATCTTGTTCTTTAAAAAAATGAAAAATCGGATAAAGGTAAAGAGACCAAATCCGATCATGTAGTGTCAAACTTGTCATGAACATCCCTCTGACACAGAAAAAAAAATCAACATGAACAACTCCACGGGAGCTGATTTTGATGTAGTTACAAAACTATATTGAATCTGTTGAAAGAAGCCATTTTTAGAAAATTCTACCTGTGGATCTTTGGAAAATTCTTTAGATGTCTTGGAAAAAAGAATATCTTCATTCATCTCTATGAAGATGCCATTTTGGTAAAGAGAAATTAAACTTTACATTGCAAACAGCATTTAGAAGTGCAGAAATTTGAACCGTTTTCAATTTTAGCTTGAGTACTAAAGCAACTATCTTCATAACAACAAAGATTCAACAACAACTTTAATCAACTGAGAATACCACAAGATAACAAAATGAATGTAATACAAGAAGATCAAAATCCTAACAATCTGCAAAATCAAGAAAGAATCATTTTCAAGTACCTATCAGAAGTCAAAAAATGCAACACCAATGTATCAGTCTTTCCACCATAACAATTTAAGTTTACATATCCATTTGATAGATCAGAAAATTTGCAAATGTAGAAAGCACAATGTCTAAGACTTCAGACAGCTTTTATTCCTCACTGGGGCAGCACACTGGAAATCAAGTCCCGCCATTCCTGAAGAAGGGTCACTCAACCCAAAACATTAACTCTGCTGACTCTCCACAGATGCTGCTAGACATGTTGAGTTTCTCCAGAAATTTCTATTTTTGTCCTATCATTCCTGGGATTATCACAAATGTTAAATATTTTGTTGCTATCTACTGCACTGACACTACTGAACTAAGCATTTATTAAACTGCAGTTGTGTGATTGCATAAGAAATTGTATAAATTCGTTGTGGAAACTACAATAGATTTAGCTACATTGTATGACTAAATATATTGGCCCCAAAAATCCAAGTGTTCATATCTCCAGCACCGAACATGTCAACCTTTAAGTAATTATGGAAACATTTCAGGTACACGACTGCCTCACACAGTCAAAAGGTTTGGCACCTGTCTGTTGTATCAGAGTGCAAAGGTGAGAAAGGTTAAAACTCAGATGCACCCAAGGTTCCACCCACTGTGGTAATCTACAGCAAGATGAGGATGATGACAGCATATATATCATCTAATGTCCAATAGTATGGAGAGTTCAAACAGCATGATGAACACCTGTACAGACTGCTCAAAATGCACTGTCCACTAACAGGGCACTATCCAAACTGTGTCTGACTCAGTTCTTTGGTTCTCTGTTTAATTGAGCAAACCCATTAAGAGCATATGACATAGGAGCAGAAATTAGGCCATTCAGCCCATCGAGTCTGTTCTGCTATTCAATCATAGCTGATAAGTTTCTCAACTCCATTCTCCTACTTTCTCCCTGTGACCCTTGATCCCATTGATAATTCTTTGGGCATTCAGGCTAATTCCTACTTTGACTGTTTGTGCCAATCTATAGACCAGCATGCCTCATCTCTCTTGATGCACTGGTCTCCAATCTGACATGACCTGAGTAAAGGGAGTAGGAATTACTGCAGCGGGGGGTTCTCACCTTTGGGACAATGCTTTATATCATTGGTGAAAGTACTGCATCTTCTTAGGTTAATGAAATATAGTATACCTGAATCCTGATTGTATTCTAAAAATTTTCCAGGATGATAGATATGCTGTCAATTCAAGGATTTGCTTTTTAACAATCTTAACAATCAGCATTATGAGTGTAGCAATACAGCAAAAATACAATTGGGTCTACTTTTTCTCAGATTCTGAACTGTAAGCAGCTTTTCAAGCTGCATCACAGAATTTGCAGTTAAAGATGGCATCGCCCATTGCACCCCCTTGGGAATTATTTCCCTTTACTGTAGAAGGAGTGTCATTCAGCAGGGAGGACTGGAAGCAGACATCAAAGTAAAGGGGACTGTTCTGGTGATTTATATTGTTTAACTAGCTTTTTAACTAGTGTAAGCTTTTTAACTAGTCTTAGCAGTTCAGAAACTACACTATTGATTCTGATTATTTTCGTGGACATGAATATGGAAACTAAGGATTTATATCAAAGGAAAACGTAAGAGGAAATTTCTCACTGTCTTTTCAGAGTAAGGAACATTGTCTCATGTTCAGATTTCTAACAAACATGTGCTGCACTTTTTGTATGGTTTCTTGGTGAGATATGGGGTCACATTGCTAGAGAAGGCCACCTCTCCCATGTTTGAGGAATGTGAATTTGTGGAGTCTGGAGGTGTTTGAGTAAAATGTTAAACCACCTTCGGTACTTTCTGTTTCTTTTTATTATTTATTGATCCTGATCTTCAGCAGCTCATTTTCCCTTGAAGAGTGTTTGGTAACTGGTGAATTGTGCAATATTAATCTCTTTCATCACGCTGGCATACTGTGTAATTCTCCAGTGCTACTTAGATTTCTCAGCTATAGATAAAAAAAAGTATGTGAAGTAAAACCAAAGTTGAATTGTTTACCTCAGTGTTTCTTTACAATAGTTACCTGAGAATGGATAGAAATGTTAAATTAGAACGGGGGTGTTTTCATACAACAACTAATAAGGGGCATGTAGTTGCAAATGTTATAATTGAGCTGTTACCATTCAGTAGCTGTTTTGAGTCAAATAATTTCCTTCTTTTCAAAAGGAAATGGTTGCCCATTTTTACTTCAGTTTTTATATCATGCCTAGGAACTTTGATCATGGCTACAACATTTTTAAGATTCAGTCCAGCACGTCACTTCAAACATGTCTTTGAACATCTTAAGTAATCCAAAAGGGTGAATCTTGTATACTATAGTTAAATAGTAAGAAATCCAACAATACGGAAATTGACACAATTCTGATTTTGATTAAAAAAAGAACAATGTAATTTCTGGTGATTAGCAGCACTGCAGGATTGTGCAACATGCAATGATATAGGCTGTGTTCTGCATTCAGACTATTGAGACTTAACATACAGCCCAGGTTTGGGATTATTCTGGGGGAAAGTACTGAGTTTTGCATTGCTGGTGTACCATACAAAGCTGGTCTAGAGAACTATGCCTGGTTAATTTTAAGCAGGTGCCAGTTCTGGAAAGCTTGCCAGCAGTGGAAGTGGCATCATCATATTAGATGCATTAGAACACCCACTCACAACACTGGCAAGCATTTAGTTTTGAATGGTGGAACTGTTGCTCCCCTTCTATCTGAGTATATTAATGTATGACAGCAGTCAAGACAGCAGCTGGAAAGCAGTTTAAGGGTTTGAGTCTTGAGAATGGCCAGCATTTCATTTCATGTCTGCTGTGTTGTGCTAACGCTTGACTGCTAACTGGTGATAATGACAATTCCTGTCTGTCTTATCCTGAACTCATATGCTTCATGGTGATCAGAGTACCCAAAGCTGTGAAGAGACTCAAAGCATTCTTAGTTAACATTCTGCTTTTTCATCAATATCGGTTGCTCAGATTCAAATGGCACATTATAAAACAGGAATAGAATAAGCTGTAAGCATGGACAATGTCAAGAACTGAGCACTGGAAGTATTCCACATTTAAATTATTAATAATGTTTGAAAAAACAACACTTCCAAATTGACTTGCAATCTTTCTTCATAGTCTCAGCCAAATCTCTTTCTTGAATTTAGCACACATTATGCTTTGAATAAAGAGGATTTTGGGCTTCTGAGGAGTGTTAAAGATCATAGAATCCCTACAGTGTGGAAGCAGGCCATTCAGCCCTTTGAGTCCACACTGACCCACCAAAGAACATCCCACTCAGACCCAGCCTGTAACCCTGCATTTCCAATGGCATTTTTCCACCTAGCCTGCACATCCCTGACATCTTTGGTCTACGGGAGGAAACTGAAGCACTCAGAGGAAACCCACACAGACATGGGCAGAATGTGCTAACTCCAAGAGTGGAAACCTGGGTCTCTGGCACCGTGGGGCAGCAGTGCTATCCACTGTGTCACTCTGCTGCCTTTTTTTCTTTGTTTTAGTTTAAAAATAAATGCAAAAGTTACATCATGAAGTATTTATACCTTCTTTGAGAGCAATGTTGATTGATGTTGAAGTTTTATGGATCTCAGGCTGATCGTGCAGGCAGGAGGTTTGAATCTGTGTACATTGAAGATGCCGTTGGACTGCTAATGTCGGGGCTATGGCTGACATTTAAGAGTTTATTTCTGCAGAGGAATATCATGAATGAAAGGCCATCAAACCAAATGAGCTAACTGTACAACATTGTGGTGAGTTGCTTTTGATTTTCTTTTGCTGGTGCAGATATGGTTTCTGTTATTAGATGAATTTTGCAATAGAGTCATAGAGTCATAGAGATGAACAGCACAAAAACAGACACTTCAGTCCAACTCGTCCATGCCGATCAGATATCCCAACCCAATCTAGTCCCACCTGCCAGCACCCAGCCTATATCCCTCCAAACCTTTCCACTTCCTCTGGCAGCTCATTCCATACATGTACCACCCTCTGCCTGAAAGATTTGCCCCTTAGGTCTCTTTTTTATCTTTCCCCTCTCACCCTAAACCTATGCCCTCTAGTTCTGGACTCCGCCACCCCAGGGAAAAGACTTTGTCTATTTAGCCTATCCATGCCCCTCATGATTTATAAACCTCTATAAGGTCACCCCTCATCCTCTGATGCTCCAGGGAAATCAGCCCCAGCCTATTCATACTTTGTGAGCTCTAAGAATTTTTTTTTTTCTGGAGCTTGAGGAGGTGATAAAACGATCTGGAAACCCGTCATTAGAAAATTAGCTTTAAATAGGTTTAAAGTTGCAGCCCCTCTTGACTTGGCTATGGAGCATCGTAAACAGGAGAGAAAGCTGTGCACCGAGAGAGGAAGTGGAGCACTCTCAGTAGGAAGCCCAACCCAGTAAGGGTCTTTCAAGAACATTTGTCTTCCTTTAACTCTGTCACGAGCGGTGTGTGAGATGCCGACTTTTATCCGAGGAGGAGATGAGTGAACTTTGACACCTCCATCAACCCAACATACTGCCACACAGCAGGGCAAAGACAGCCTTACCAGTGGCTGTAATGATCATTATGATCAAAAGTTTTCACACTGAAGAATCCTTCCAGGCAGAAGTAGGCGGCATGAGCAACATCTCAAAGTTTGCAGTGCGTCTCTGCATCAGGGAGTGACAGTGGTCATAGGAAGTGAATGCCTTGATCATCTTGTTAACCAGTCAGAAACTGGAGGGGAAAGGATTTTTTTTGTTAGTCTACAGAGATTTGTTATGGTCTTCTCTTTGACATAAATGTACTGTACAGATCTGATCTTTTTATTTAATTTATTGTGGACCAAGTTGAGAAAAGGATACTACTTTATCAGAGAAACTGGGAAAGGAGATATTTCAGTTTTAACTCGTTACTGCTGCTCATTGTGAGTTGTGTTTATGTTGTCGCTTTGATGAAGCAGTGGGGAGGATTACTGGTCTCATCAGTGCTGTGGATGTATGGTCAGCGCAGTGTTATGCAGAGACAACCTGCTTATTGGTTTTTCAACTCAGGACCAGCTTTATGAGTCAAGAATGCTTAGCATAACAACAACTCTCTAACTGGCTCTTGACAGGTGAATAACCAATGTGTGAACAACATAAGGGCAAAAAGCTTCCAGATTGCAAAAAGACAGCATTTTGTTCTCCTTGCAGAGAAGTATCAAAAATTTGGAAGATAGCTAGCTATTTTTGCTCTCCCTTTGCTATAAATTGCTGCAGCTATCCACTGACTGAAGACTGAACCATTATTGTGCCAACTACCCGATATCTGCAGTAAAGAACTGAGAGGACTCAGAAAGAGGAAAATTGGAGATCAGGAAGAATCAGAAGAAACAAAAAAGACACTTCATTGAATCCAGTGGACCGGTGCTATCAAACAATGTTATCCTAATTTGCTTTGCTCTACACTGAACTTCTAAGTTTATTTGGTTCTCTATGCCTGCCTATGTTATAAGAGTTTAAGAAGAGCTCGAGTTAAAAGTTGATAGTTCATAGTAATTTCTTGTTGAGTATAGCAACCTGACCAGTGTTTTCTGATTACCTGTGTTCATCAGACAGAAACAAAAGTCACACAACACGAGATTATAGTCCAACAGATTTATTTCAAATCATACGCTTTTGGAGCACTGCTCCTGCATCAAGTCACTTCAGCTGATGAAGGAACAGCACTTCAAAAGCTTGTGATTTCAAATAAACCTGTTGGACTATAATCAGATGTCATGTGACTTATGACCTTGTCCACCTTAGTCCAACACTGGCACCTCCACATCATCAGACAGAAAAAGTGAGAACTTTCAGTAATTTGATTATGTCCTTAGCTTTTGTGACAATCCCAAGACCAATGGGACTTGACTATCAGTGCGCTTTTCCAAATCAGTTATGAGTCAAAAGGTGTGGTACTGGAAAAGCACAGCAGGTCAGGCAGCCTTGGCTCAGAGTCTTTTTGACTCTGATCTGCAACATCAGCAGTCCTCACTTTCTCCAAGTGGGTTGTGAAAAAAGTACCACATACATAGAAGGATTTGTGAAACAATAATATGAGTTCTTTGTTGGAAGGTACAGAATAATTCACTGGAATGTTAAATACAGTTAATTATTGCCTTCCACTGTTGCTTTAGCCTGGCTATCAAATCCTGGGATTTTAAAAACAAATCGTGGAATGTGGATGTCAAAGGCTGGACCCAGAATTTATTGTTCATCCCGAGTAGACCTTGAGATGGTGGTGTTGAGCTGCCTTCTTGAACTGTTACAGTCCATTTGTTACTGGTATAATACTGTCTGGAAGGGAACAGCAGAATTTTGACTCTTCAAGGGAACTTGCAGTTTGTGGTTTCCCATATATCTGCTAACCTTGTCCTTCTAGGTGGAAGTGATTATAGGTTTGGGAGGTACTGTCAGAGGAGGCTTGGTGAATTTCTGCAGTGCTTCTTGTAGATAGTACATTTTGTGGCTACTGAGCACTGCTGGTAGAGGGAATGGATACTTGTGAAGGTGGTGACAATCATATGGTCTCTTTATCCTGGAGGTGTCAAGCTTGAATTTTGTGAAACTGCACTTATACAGACAAGTGGGGAGTATTCCACCGCACTTCTGACTTGTGTGTTGCAGATGATTGACAGGCTTTGGGTAGTCAGTGGGTGAATTACTTGTTGCAGGATTCACAGTCTCTGACGTGCTCTTGTTGCCCAGGATTTATATGGCTCATCCAGTTTAGTTTTTAGTCGATGTAACTCCCAGGATGTCAGTGGATCATGTCCTCATGAGATAGATTCTGATGTCAGTAGTTTAGGATATGCTGCCTTAATAGTGTATGCCATCATATTTCTATGTCCTCCATGGTTTTTTATTTAAAGAATTATACTATTTACATAGAGTCATAGAGTCATAGAGATGTACAGCATGGAAACAGACCCCTTCGGTCCAACCCATCCATGCAGACCAGATATCCCAACCCAATCTAGTCCCACCCGCCAGCATCCGGCCCATATCCCTCCAAACCCTTCCTATTCATATACCCATCCAAATGCTTTTTAAATTGCAATTGTACCAGCCTCCACCACTTCTTCTGGCGGCTCATTCCATACATGTACTGCATGAAAAAGTTGCCCCTTAGGTCTCTTTTATAGCTTTCCCCTCTCACCCTAAACCTATGCTCTCTAGTTCTGGACTCCCACACCCCAGAGAAAAGACTTCGTCTATTTATCCTATCCATGCCCCTCATAATTTTGTAAATCTCTATAAGGTCACCCCTCAGCCTCTGACTGTCCAGGGAAAACAGCCCTAGCCTATTCAATCTCTCCCTACAGCTCAAATCCTCCAACCTTGGCAACATCCTTGTAAATCTTTTCTGAACCTTTCATATTTCACAACATCTTTCCGATAGGAAGGAGACCAGAATTGCACGCAAAATTCCAACAATGGCCTAACCAATGTCCAGTACACTCGCAAGATGACCTCCCAACTCCTGTACTCAATACTCTGACCAATAAAGGAAAGCATACCAAACGCCTTCTTCACTATCCTATCTACCTGCGACTCCACTTTTAAGAAGCTCTGAACCTGCACTGATCTTTGTTCAGCAACACTCCCTAGGACCTTACCATTAAGTGTATAAGTTCTGCTAAGATACATGTGGAAACAAAAATAAAAAAACAATGTTGTTTCTGAGTGCACTATAATACAGAGCAGCTCATTTACAAGCGTCTGAAATGTAAGACAGTTTGCTTATCCATCCAGTTTTAGTTATGATGATCTTTCCTTAACTTCTTCAGAATTCCAGTTAAGAAAGCTTTATTTGTCACTCGCGCGGAAATGTTCCCTCTAATTTCTCTCCACAGGCACTGCCAGGACTGCTGAGCTTTTCCGGCATTTTCTGTTTTTGTTTCTGATTTACAGCATCCGCAATTCTTTCAGTTTTTATTTGAGTTGTTTCTTCGGGCATGTTTTGGTTGCTTTAGAGTTACTCAGTTTTTCAAGTGGTGGTATTATTCTGATTTGGCATCTTGTTGCATTGTCTTGCAATTTGGTGTTCATAGTTAATTTGATCTTGAGTTTGGATATACACTGACAATTTATGATGTCCTGAAGAACGGTCACTGGAATGAAATGTTGATTCTGCTTTCTCTGCACAGATGCTGCCAGACCTACTGAGTTGCTTTAGACATTTCTGTTTCTCTTTCAGATTTCCAGCATCTGCAGTTTTTTGCTTTTGCTGATAACTTCTGATGGATTCCAAATTTCAAAAGTTGCATGTTGTATTTGAGCTTTCTGGCAAGTATTATGGAGGAACATAGGAACAGATGTAGGCCATTCAGCCCCTCAAACCCGTTCCACCATTAAATTAGATGATGGCTGATCTATGGCTTAATTGCCTTTTGCATTAGTACCTTTGCTTAAGATTTAAAATTAACATCTGATCTAGCATCCACTGCCACTTGTGGAAGAGAGTTCCAAACACCTACCACCCTTTGTGTGTAGAAGTGATTCTAACATCTCTCCTGAATGGTCTGGCCCTATTGTTCAGAAATAAGGGTCCACAGATGACCATGAATTCAATTCCAATTGTCATGAAAACCAATCTGATTCACTCATATCTTTCAGGGAAGGAAATTGTCATCTTTATACTGTGTGGCCCTCATGTGACTCCAGACCCAAAGCAATGTGGTTGACCCTTAACATCCCTCTGGGCAATTAGGACAATAAATACTGACCTAGCCAGTGATGTCCTCTCCTCTGAATAAATTTTTAAAAATTAAGTTTTAACAATTTTGTGGTCATTTTGCAGCTTTTTGCAGGACTTTGTATGTTATGGAACTTATTAATAGCACTGAAAGTTACATCCAGCTTTAAATTGCAGTTCATTTAGTGACCTCTGTCTTAGGTTGACATGGGTTATTGCTTGGTTGTAATTGTGGTGGTGTTGAGCTGGTTCTATTCCCAGTTCTAGTTTTGAACTCTGCCAACAAAACAGTATTTTTTTGCAGAAAAATAGAGCTGGCTGTTTGAAAGGGTGAGTGAAGCAGTGAAAACTAACTTTTTTATAACCTTTCATTCACTTTAGGCACTGTTAATGAACCGATTGTTTTTTCCAGCCTTGTCTGCAATATTTAGTTCCATTACTGTTGAATTCTCCTGTCTGTGGATTCTATGTAAAGTGTTACTAGATCTGTTGTTTATACTCTCTGTTTCTGCACAAATCTCACAGCAGATCCACTTTTGTATTTGAGCTCTCTCAGATTTGAACAATCTTTCCAGGATCTGGTCCCTGCTGTCAAGTGAATTGTAATCTCAAGTAAGCAGGTGCAGTGTATATTGGATTCCTATAGAGGCTGTCGAATTGCTTACACCCAGCGAGGTTTTTTGATGGTAGTTTATCTTTCTACCTAGCATTTCCATCAGCACTTGTCTTCATATGCCTTACCTAGCCTGATGTTCCTATGTGATTCTACTCTGTGGCTGCAGCATGGTTGGTGAACAATGACTGATTTTCTTTGGGGGTGAATGCAAGTGGCTTTGCAGGATGCCCTCAAGTAACTCTGGAACTTGTGGGTGCCCCTTTTGCACTACAGCAGTTTGACATGGTTGGTAACATTTTGGTTTTATTGCCTAGTCCATAACATGAAAGATTGTCAGGTCCCACCCTGTATGATAATAGTTTGAGTTCAGCTTGGATCTATATTTTAGAATACTGCTTTGCTCAGAAATATAAAACTTGGAATGAGGATTTCATGAGCTCTAGATGAAATAATTAATTGTTACATCTCCATTTAGAGAGGCAAGGTTTGACCGGGATAGTTGTCACAAGGCTAGTCCTTTTTTTTAAAAGCTGTTCCTGGGTTAAGGATACTCTGTCCTTGATTTTTTTTCAGAGGGGTAATAAACCAGGCCAGACTCTGATTAGACTGGTTTGGTACAGAGATTGATGGGTATTAAGAGGCCTTTTTCTTTCTATGTAAACAGATAAGACTTCAGGCGAAAGTGGTCATGTTTTAGAAGTGACCTGTATAAAGAAAGGGGAGTGGTCAGCTCTCTAGCTGAGCAGTTTAGTTCAGCCCAGAACTGGTTTGGAGTTCCAACAGTGAGTTGTGTGAAAACTCTCTTTTCTCTCCCTTCTAACTTCAACCTGTAAGCATCTGACCCTTTTTTGTACTGGGTTTTAAAGGGGGTTGACTTTTGGGTTTGTTGTGTATATTTGGAACAGCATACTTAAGTCTAGTTTGTATAGACTGAGTTCTGTAGGAGTTCTTTGTTCTATTCTTTGTGTTTCATTGTGTAATTTTATGACTAAATTTTTGTCTGTTTTAAACCTGGTAGTCAACCTCACTAACTAAATCTGGATAATTGTCACTGTACACTTACTGAAACAAATTGCAAAATTATGGTCTGGGCTGCCTGTTTAAGAATGTTTTAAGTGGTCTGGCCTAGTCCATAACATAGTCAGCATGGTTTTGTCAGAGGGAAGTCATGCCTAACAAATCTGATTGCATTTTTTGAAGAGGTAACCAGGTATATAGATAAGTGCAGGACAGTTGATGTAGTTTATATGAAATCCAACAAAGCCTTTGCCAAGCCCTACATGGGAAGCTGGTAAAGAAGATAAAAGCTCATGGAATCCAAAGTAACGTGACAATTTGGATCCAAAATTGGCTTAGTGGAAGGAGACAGAGGGTGGTAGTAGAAGACTGGAGCCTGGTGTACTGTGGCTTAGTGCCTTATTGTTTGTGATATTCATAAATGATGTAGATAAGAATATGGGGGAAGGTGATAAGTAAGTTTGTGGATAACAGCAAGGTGGTTGACAGCAAGGAGAGAGATATCAGGTTACAGGAGGATTTAAACAGATTGGTCAGATGGGCAGATCCAAGGAGGATGGATTTTAACCCTGATAAATGTGAGGTGATGCACTATGGAAGAAGGAACAAGACAAGGGAGTGCTCAATAATGGCAAATCACTAGGTAACTCAGGAAGATGAATCTTGGGGCACTATTCACAGATCTGTGAAGGTGGCAAAACAGTTTAACAGGGTCCTTAAGAATGCATAGGACATGCTTACCTTTATCAGATTATGAGAGCAGGGACACCCTGTTCGGACTTTACAGAAGTGTGGTTAGACCACAAATGAAGTACTGTGCGCAGTTCTGGTTGTCACACTATAGGAAGGATGTGATTGCAGTGAAGGGGATGTAAAGGAAACTCAGCAGGATGTTACCTGGGATGGAGCATTACAGTTCTGAAGAGAGGCTGGATAACTTTGGGTTGTTTTCTTTGGAGCTGAGAAGGTTCATGGGGACCCTGATAGAAGTATATAAGATTAATATGGGCATAGACAGGGTCATTAGGAAGAAGTTATTCCCTTTGGTCAAAAGGTCAATAACAAGGGGGCATAACATAAAAGTGAAAGGCAGGAGGTTTAGAAGGCTTTTGAAGAAAAACATTTTCATTCAGAGGGTGATGGGCATCTGGAATGCCTCTCTTAGAGGATAGTTGAGGTGGGAATCCTCAGAACCTTTAAAAACTACTTGGATGAACACTTGAAGGGTCATAACATTCAAAGCTATGAGCCTAGTAAGGGAAGGTGGATCTAATATAGGAAGTAGAATATTTTTGTTGGTACAGACTCAATAGTCCGAAGGGCCTCTTCTGTACTACATGATTCTATGGTTTTCTCTCATGCTGTGGTGAGTAGCTGAACTATATGGAATAAGAATGCCCCAGGTTCAATTTAGTCTGTGATAGGTTCGGGAACTTTCACTGGTGTAGTGGTAGAAACTTCACAGTTGACCTGGAGTTAGAGAATGAGACCGGATTCCTGCGTTTTCCTCAACCAGTGGTCATTGCAGGCAACTCTGCATGTCTAACAGCTAACTGAGGAGAGGGTTTGGCTTGGTGGCCATGACTCAGAAATGAAAACGCTTCAAGAGTCACTTCCCCTAGAAGGCCCAGTGCACACTGTGTAAATCAACATGGCCAATGCATTCAGTTGTGTAACTAATTCACAGCAAGGTAGTTCCTGAACATAAATGGGATAGAATCTGTGAGGAGCTTCTCATCAATCCATAAATTGTCTTTTGTGAGTACTTCTCCAATCACAGCATGAGCCTCCCCTGTACGTGTTGCTGATTGGTGCAATATTCAGGGAAAAAAACTATGCTGTGATTGGAGGTGCTGATGGGGAAATGAGTGGGTGCAATGACCAGGTCATTGTCATTAGTGTCCATCAAGCCCAAACTTCAGGGATTGCCACCAAGAACTGCCTCTGGACTCAGGAATTCCCACTGGGTACCTGGCCCAGAAGCTACTGGGAGCCATGCTTTAAGGGTTGCCAAGTGCCAGGTCCAGGGTATGCTGGGTCAGTTGAATCTGCGGGATGCCATCCGCTGTCGGGGTAAGGGTGAAGAGGATAAGGAGGCTGTAAAGGGGGTGGAAAGAAGGAGATAGCAGGGGAGGCAGGATAGGAGACTGCCTAGATGGAGGTGAAGGAATATGTGGGGGCATAGTGGTTGGGGAAAGAAAAGGCTGCTAAGGGTGTTGAAAGTGGAAATCCCCAAGGAAATGATAATCAGGCAGCCAAAAGGAGAAGGAGAAAAAAGGCTATATGGAGGTTGGATGGGGGATAGAAGGGCAGAATATGTTATTATTTAATACAGTCTGACAAAAATGCCTGAGAACAGATGGAGCTAGGAAACAGATGATTGTTGTAAGTTAATTGAAAGTAATCTGGTGAGCTCTCAACTTGGTGTAATCAATATCTTAGAGTTTTGAGCTGTTTGAGGTGGAATAAAATTCTCTCTACTAAAATACATGCCTGGAATCTGTCTAACCAAGATTAAATCTGGTGTCTATCAATGGAAGCAGGGGATGGTTAGTTGGTTGTAACTTAAAGATTCAAAACTAAGCATTATTTTAACCAAAGAATAATTTCGAGAAGATGTCAGTGTGTTAGCTGAATCAGAATCAAAGGTTTCAGGATATGGTATCCCACCCGTTTGCTGAATAACAATCTTATGACCAATGGAAACAGTAAGCAATCACGTGGATCCAAGTCATTATCTATCAAAGAAGAAACAAAGTATACTCTTGGCTCTTTCACCACTGCACAAAAACAAAAAAGAATCAACATTTTGTTTAAAATTGGAGACTGGTGATTTGAACAAGGAATGACTGAATGAATGAATTAGCTTTATTGTCATATGTACTCAAATTAGTGCAATGAAAAGTTTATAGTTACTACATTACAACACCATCTTAGGTACAAAGATACCTTGGTACAGATGAACGTTTGGACAAATTGATAACTTTCATTGATAAAATTGATCAAAAATATAGTGTGCTAACAGCTGATGAGATGTGGCCAGGTTTGGATAAATTTGGAAAGACTAAATATTGTTACACAGAAGGGTACATAATGGAATTCCACAGATTACTTGCAAAAATGCAAAAATTATTTTTGGAAATTCCCAATCTGTGTTGACATTTAAATTATTAGACTCTGCCAAAGTACAAATAATGGACATACCTCTAGTTTTGACAGGAGCTAAGTTTGCAGATAAACATATGCTGCTCAAATAAATATCAGAAGTACCAAAACTATTCCTTGGAAAGTGTTCTTTACCAGCAGTAGTCATGGTGCAAATGGTTTCATTGACCTTATGACAGAAAATGGAAAACACAGTGTTAGCAGATTGGTGAGAACCCCCTAGAGAAAGGACTTAGGTGACAGTACAAAATTGGAATTTTAACTAAGACAAATGAAAACAGGAATTCTTTTGACAAATTTGTGAAGGGAAGAGAATACTTACAATAAAAGGATGAAGTCCAGAATTATGCAAGATGTAGTCAATTGATGTTTCAGGTATGATTCAAAGTAACATTATGCTATTAACTGCCCCAAACAGTACAGTAGAGTATCTGAAGTTAAACAAGAAATGGAAATGTCAGAAGAAAACGATGGAGATGTGGATATAATAGAATGACTAGTGTTGTTCACAATCCATTTTACTTTAGTAATGAAGTGCTCATGGTAAAATCTTTCAGTTGTGCAGAATTGGATAGCAAATGCAAGTTTACGGTGTATGGTATAGAATCTAGATAAGTACAGAGAAAAATACTGGGAAGGGACAGGTTAATAGTTGAGGGAGAAGAGTTGAAGTTGTTAGGATTGTCTGAATTTCTCTTGCAAAGAACTGGCACAGAGTTAATGGATTGAATTGCCTATTTCAATGCTATCCTACTCTATTCTATAGGACCCAACCTGCATCTCAGAGATGCTTGATAGAAGCTGTCAAGGATTAAAAGGAGGAGGGGGATAAGGAGATGCCTTTTCCCCTTCTTCCCCAGGCCCACTAGTGGGCTGGAAAAGCAGTTAGCTCACACTACATTAGCTCAGGCTTGATTTTCCCACTGATTTTTCCCCTGCCCTGCTTTTTCCTCAACCTGTCATAGAGACTTTCCTCGCCTCCATTTGGTACTCCTTGTCATCAGTTGAAAAGCTTATTGAAATTGGTAATAGATATAACTACAACAGGCTTTGACACTGGTATACTGCATTGAGAAAATATAGTATGGTGATTACTTTCTAACTCTGAATAGTGCTCAACAAGAATGTGCATTACTGCAACAGGATCCTACCACGAGTGTAAACTAAAAAAATTAACCTATTGGAATTCAAACCTTCATATCAGCGACTAGTAGTTTTTTTTCTTCGAATATAGGAACCATAATAAACAAGGAAGGAAGGAATAGGAACTATAATAAACGCATATGAAGAAATAAGAAGCATAACAAACACAAAGGAAGAAAGAATAGCTGTTTAAATCAGTCTAAGTGGTTCTGCAGTCATCACAAATTCCCCTGTCAATACTCTGGTCACAAATTAAGTCCTTTTAATCCATCATCACTTTACAAACTTTGCTGACTCCCCATTCCTCAACTTAATTACTCTAAAACACTAGCGTTCAGTAAAATTCCTCTGTTCAATCAGTGTTTAATTTATATCAGATACCAGGAGTTGCAACTTTACATCATGCTTTCTTGTAAGTTTCTGGAACAGGCACATATTTTTATTTGTGTATGTTTTATTTGTTTATGCAGCTGCTTAGCTTACCATTTTCATTTTATACTGTCTTCCACTGCCCTTTGTTCACTCAATTTACCACTGAAACCCATTTTGTACTTTCATTAACATCAGGCCACAAACATCAATATCCCTCTGAGCTTCACTCTACGCTAACCCAAATCATACAGCATTTACCTGCTTGTTACTGGTAACTGCGAAGATTAAAGGTTTTTGGAGCAAACGTAACAGGATGATATGAATTCTGATGAATGAGATTATCCCACTGACACCATCCTGACTATAGGCTATGAACAGGATAGATGAAACTTCCATGAGCTCCATATGCAAAGGATTGGAAAGTTGGTAGTCCCAGGTCCTGATCCATTTCCTATCTCTGTCACTCCTCCCCTTTCGTTTATCCGAGAACTACATCCAAAGTTTCAAGAAAATCTGAAGCCATTTTTTTTTCTTCAGTGTTATTTAAAATCTATAAACAGTTTCTAAAATATGTAAAAGGGCTACAAGGTGGATGAGTGAACTGATCATTGTTGGTCAGGAGACCAGTCAAGTGAAGAGACCAAATAGGAATGTATTGGTAGTAGTAGACCATGTAGTCAGAGGGATTGACAGCATAATCCAAGTGGTTAGATTGCCTGCCTAGTGTCAAGTTTCAGGAAAACTGCTCAGCTCTGGAAATGAGCTTATAGTGAGAGAGGGTGCAACTGGTCATTGTGGTCAATGTACATATCAATGATGTACAATGAAGAAAGGGGTTCTGTATAATCAAAATGAGGGACCAGACATCGAATTAAGAAGCAGAACTTCAAAGATTGTAACCTGAGCCATTTGCAAATGGACATAGAGAAAATCAAATTAGAAAGATAGATACATGGCTGAAACACTGTAGTGGATGTGGGAAGAAGTGGGTTCTGATTCATGGGGCACTGACACCAGAAGTAGGGATAGTGGGATATGTGATGGAGGGATGGTCTGCAGCTAATATATTGGGTCTAACCTTCTTACAAGCTGCACATCTAAAAATGTAAAATGATTTGAAACTAAATAGTGGAGGCAAGGGATCAAAATGGAGACGATGTGGCAAAAGAGAAAAGTATTGAGACAGGAAATGATAGACTTTAGCAAGAAAATGTAGACAGAACAAACCTATGTGTAAATTAACAGATAAGGCTGGAGGTTTCAAAAATGATGAAAAGATAAACTAAAGATTGTACCTGAATCACACATCATTTGAAGCAAAACAGTTGAACTGACTGTGCAAATAGAAATAATAAACACAACCTGGTAGCCATTATCAACATGACAGTAGGATGATATGGATTTGGTACCTGAGTACTTAAGGATACAGGCCACTTCTGATGAATAGGAAATTAGAAAAGTGTGGAGGAATGGCTCTGTAAGTTAATGATGGTAGTAGCACAAGAGAGTGGGATGACCTCAGCTCAGGTAACCAAAATGTAGCAACAGTTTGGGTCGAGGTGAAAAATGATAAAGGAAGAAAATCACGTATGTAGTAATGTATAAGCCCCGAACAGTAACCACATAGTAGCTTCTAAAATGAAGGAAGAAATAATGGCGGCTCATCAGAAAAGCATGGTGATAATCATGGTATATTTTAATCTCTATAAAGACTGGAAAAGTCAGATGGACAAAAATAGCGTTGATGAGGAATTCATAGAATGTGTTTGGTAGAGTTTCTTGTAACAGCATGTTCTGGGCCTAACCAGTGAGCAGGCTATACTACTTTTGGAATTTATTCTGAGATAGAGTTAATTAATGATCTCATAGTGAAAGCATACTTAGGTAGCAGAACCAATAATGTATTTGAATTTTACATTCATATTGGGGAAAGGAGGTCTGGGTCAGAGGCTGTTTAAAGAAAAACAATTATGAGGCATGAAAGCAGTGAATTGGCGAAACAGATTGAAGGATATTGGCAAAGAAATGCTACATGGATACATACTGATGCAGTAGTAGAAATTTAATGGGCTATTTCAGAAAACACACATTACAGAGAAACAGCAAAGTTGAAGAGAGAGGTGCTCTGTCCATGGCTAACTAGGAGAGTTAAAGATAGCTCAAACTTAAAGAAATAACACATAATTGTGCAAAGACAGGTGGAAAGACCAAAGATTCAACAGGATATATAAACCAGCCAAGAATGGGTTATAAATAAATAGAGTATGAGAGAAAGCTAGCCAAAAATAGGTAGTGTTTATACAGTTACATAAAAAAAACCTATCAAAATAAGCTTTGGATCTATAGAACATAAGTCTGGAGGTGTGATAATGGAAGTAAAGAGATGGCAGATTTTCCCATCTTTACTATACAGGATACAATGAATATCCCTGAAACAGTGAGGAACTCAGGAAATGGAAGAGAGGGAGCAACTTGGGAATTTTACAATCATTACAGAAGTTGCACTGAGTAAATTGTTGGAGGTGTGGGCTGATAAATACTCAGGTCCTGATTGTCTACATCCTCAGGTTAATGGATTTGGGTGTTCTCGTGCATGAATCTAGAAAGGCTAGTTTGTAGGAATGCAAGTAATTAGGAAAGCTAAGAGAATGTTATAAATCATTGCGAGGAGAATTGAATGCGAGGCACTGATGAGATCACATCTGGAGTATTGTTTACAGTATTGACTATCTTATTTAAGGAAAGATGTAAATGCATTGGAAACAATTCAGAGAAGGTTTACTAGACTAATACCTGGATTGGGTCAATTGTTTTACGAGGTTGAATAATCTGGAGTCTAGAAGAATAAGAGGCAACTTGATTGAAAGGTATAAGATTCAGAAGGGTTTTGACATAGTAGAGAGAATGTTTTTCTAGAATCTAGAATTACGAGTAACTATTTATAAATCGGGGTCATTCATTTAAGATAGAGATGAAGCATGATAGTTTCTTCTCAAAGAATGTTATCAATCTTTGGAAACCTCATCCTAAAAAGGTGTGGAAGTAGAGCCCTTGGAATATTTTTAAGGCAGAGATGGGTAGAATATATTGAAATATAGAAGATTCCTATGGGGCTTGACAGGGTACATATGTAAAGATTGTCCCCTTTTGTGGAAGAGTGTGGGACCAAAGTATAAAATGTCAGAGCAAAGGGTTAGCTATTTAAGACAGAGATGAGTAAAAACTTCTTCTGTCAGAGGATAGTGAAACCATAGGAATTCTTTACCACAGAGGATTGTAGAGACTGCAATGTTAAGTATGACACCAAAATAGGTGATATATGGATAGTGAAGAGGGTTTTCTCAGAGTAAAACAGGCCCTTGATCAGATGGGCCAATGGGCCAAGGACTGGCAGATGGAATTTAATTTAAATAAATGTGAGGTGTTGCATTTTGGTATGGTAAACCAGGGATGGACTTATACAGTTAAGGTAAGGCTTGAGAAATGATGTTACACAAAGAGACCTTGGATTGCAGGTGTATAGTACCTTGAAAGTGAAGTTGTAGGTCGACAGGATGGTGAAAAAGATGTATAGCATGCTTGCCTTCATTGGTCAGAACATTGAGTATAGGAGTTGGAATGTCATGTTGCAGCTGTACAGGACATTGGTAAGGTCAGCTTTGGATACTGCATGCAATTCTGGTCATCTTTCTATAGGAAGGATGTTGTTAAACTTGAGAGGGTGCAGAAGAGATTTACGAGGATGTTGCTGGAACTGGAAAGTATAAGCTATAAGGAAAAGCTGAGTAGACTGGGACTTTTTCCCTTGGAGCATTGGAGGCTGACGGTTTTATAAAATCATCAGGGGCATGGATAGTGTAAATACCATGGTCATTTCCTTGGGTTGAGGAGTCCAACATTAGAGGGAGGGGAAAGATTTCAAAAGTATTTGAAGGTAAAGTTTTCAGGTTTCTTGGCTATCCTTAGTCAGGGCTATCCTCCTAAGTCAATTCAGGCTTCAGGAAATAAATGTCAATGGACAGCCATCAAGGGACAGTGTACACTGTGTGGGGAAAAGTGGAAAACTCAGGTGTAGGAATTAGAGCCAATGTGCTGGGACACAGAGGGGGCAATAACAGTGACACCAGGTAAAGCAACCTGAGAGAGAGTGTGCGAGAATGTGGGCAACAGATAAACTAGCATATGAGTCACTGACAGGACACCCGAGGAGAGGAGAGGAGAGGAGAAGGTGAGGGGAGAGAGTGCAGAGGGTAGTACATGTATGGAATGAGCTGCCAGAAGAAGTGGCAGAAGCTACTACAATTGCAACATTTAAAATGCATCTGAATAGATATATGAATAGGAAGGGTTTAGAGAGCTATGGGCCAAATGCTGGCAAATGGGACTGGTTCAGATTGAGATATCTGGTCAGTCCAGATGAGTTGAACCGAAGGATCTGTTTCCGTGCTGTATGATTCTATGACTCTATAACCCCAGATCTACTGCACTGCCATGTCCAACATTGTCATCCACTGAACCGCCATCAAATGATGGTGCCATTTAAAGACACTCCTCATGCAGTATTCTGCCCCCTCCCATCAGGTCCCACTCTTATAACAGGAGTTGCCATCCTCCACTGAATTGTTACAGTACAGAAGGAGGACATTTGGCTCATAATGTCAAGAACAGGTTTCTGAACATTTTGACTTTGTACTAATCTTATACCTTTACCCTTAACTTTGCCCATTGCATCTATATAAATAATCATCCAATGCCCTCTTGAATGCCTCAGTTGACCTTGCTTTCACCACATTTTCCAGGCCCAACCACTCAACGTGAGTGAAAAATAATTCACCTGGTACTTACTTCTTTTGTAGAACACTTTAAAAATATGACTTCTGGCTCTCGATCCTTTTGTGATCAGAAACAGTTTTTTCCCTATCAACTCTGTCTAGCCTCTTCATGATTTTCATAGTTTCCATCAGAACTCCCCTCACCTGCTCCTTTTCTCTCCTCTGGTGTCCTGTCAGTGACTCATGTGCTGGTTTATCAGTTGCCCACATTCTCTCGCACTCACTCTCATGTTGTTTTACGTGGTGTCACAGTTAATGCCCCCTTTGTGTCCCAGCACACTGACTCCAATTCCTACACCTGAGTTATTCACATTTCCCCACACAGCATGCAATGCTCCTTGATGGTTCCCCATTGACATGTATTTCCTGAAGCCTGAACTGACTTAGGAGGACAGCCCTGACTGAGGGTAGTCAAGCAAACTGACTGATTTCCATGCAACACCATTGCTGACCTGTCAGCAATCAACAGGCTGAATGCAGGGCTGTCAGTGGTGCAATCCCTGGACTGGAAGGACCTAGATCTTCAGACCCTAATCACACTGAACAGCCACTGACAATGGTGAAACCCCTGGACTGAAATTGGACAATGCAACTGACTGATTATGATGGCAACCCTGAGTGATCAGAGTCCCTCTTGACTCAATCAGCGGATACTCCCATTACTCCTTCAGACATAGCCATTTAGTTGAAGCACATGCAATGTGTTGGCAATGTGAGCTGCTGGCACATGCTGTAGGTATGGCATTCAAGTAGCTCAGTGCCATACACCAACATGTCCACTCCTTCACTATTCAGTGATTGCAATCATAACCAAGCTACTTGACTTGCTGCCTGTGCCAAAATCCAAAACAAGATAGAACTACTGTGAACTTGTAAGTTCTGAGTGAAGCTGCAATGTATTAAAAGGCAGGGCAAGGTATGTGAGCACCAAGTAAGCACAAAGTGAGTTAATGCTAAGAAAACAAGGTAAAAGCTCTCAATATGCATGCAGATCCAATGTCTGAAATGGCTGTATGTTCTCCATACAAAATGACCCCATTGCAATGAAAAGTGTCAGTGAGCTCCAAAGTGCAATATTAAAATATATTACAAAGGAGTCCAAGATGTGCCATGATGAAATGGTGGGGCTGGTGATTTGCCTATGCAGACTTCTGTGGATAGAGGGTGCAGGCACTTAGTTGCTAACCACAGAGTGTGCTGAGATGTTGGGAAATAAGGGCCAACATGGAGGCCCTGAGACAACATGGGTGGGATGCAGCCGTCAAGTAACTACTCACTTTCAAGTCGGTAGTTGACATCGTCTAGTTATTGGTATTTGGGAGAATAACAATCTGCATATCAATGAGATAAGATTACTTAATAATGAGATACAATGAATGGAAATATTGTTCTTGCTACTTACTAGTGCGGTTTAAACGTTAACGGAAATTCAGACTTATTTTTAAGATTGAGAGTCTTGTCTTTCCATTCTTGTCATATTTTTCCCACATTTTATCACCATTGTTCAGATACTGGAAAATTCCATCTTAAGGTTTTGCTGTCAACCATGAAAAAGCAGCTGTTTGGTGCCTTTAATACATAAATGAGGAACCCAACGCTCATGTTAGGCCTTATTTGCTAAATTAACTAGTGCTCAGAATGCAACTATTGGCCAGGCCTGCTCCACTCCAGTATCTGCCAACAACCTTTCTTTGAAAGTTTCTTGTGGAGCCAGAAAAGCACGAGTGATTATGCCATGCAACACTCTCAAAGGCAGCTTCCGGCCTGATATTGATCCTCCTTTCGCAGAGACATCTATGGCCTGTGACTGGTGGGACAAGCAGTTTAAGATTCATCCTTTGGAGCAGACACCTTTGGAATGGTTGGAAATCTTGATGCCTAGAAATTGGAAAATGGGTCATAACTAATTTCCCATTCCATACCATCAGTTTTCATCACTTCTGGAGGATCTGATTTGATTTGATCTGATTTATTGTAGTTAGGTGCACCTAACTATAGTGAAAAGCTTTGAGAATGTCAGACTAGCAGGAATTAATACAGTCAGTAAAATGGAGAAAAATCTAACCTAAAACCACTCTTAAAATGGTTTGTTTGTTTGAAGAAGTGTTAGCCAATACTTAATATACAATTACAATGAAAGTTTCCTTTCGATTTGCTGTAGAACGATTTTCCTGCTATTTTCAATCTGGGTTTAGAAGAGGATCCTCAAACTCAAAAGCCATTTTCTGACCTGTGCATATCAGTATATTTGTACATAAAAACAGTATATTTGTACATAGCCAGTATCCCTACCATGTGGTGGAAATTTATGGAGTATCAAATCTGTGCTCACAAATGAATACAATTTGAAATGCACAGAAATCTGAATGGAAGCGCATCCAACATTTTAGCACAAAGATAATATGGCCACAGGTTTAGCACCTAACCCTTGACAGTGGACAAGTGACCAGTTATGGATTACAATTGCTTCCTGTGTGCCAATAACTATGTGATTGATTGTCAGGTAGCTGAATAACTTGGGGCTGTGAGCAAGATATGGAGCAGATACTAGATCTCCACAAGGTTACGAGTTGTCACAGTTCTCTGCAGTAAAAAGTACTTTAAGCATGATGACAACCAGTTTATTTTATCTTCAGCATATGAATAAAATGTCCAAGACCATTTGGAAGTGTAAATCAGCTACCCTGTGTCTACTGCAAACTAATGAAAGCATCAAAGAAGGAAAACTGCAAAGCAGTGTTCCGATCAGCACAATGGTGACACAGCAATGTCATTACTTAAAGGAACAAACCTGTCAAGTAACCTTATGTAAATGGTCTCATCATATATTTCTAGTTTCAATTCTTCAAATATTTCTTCAATTTCTTCTGTTGCCAAAAGGGACTCATGCTGAATTTTAACCAATGGCCTATAAATGCTCAGGATATTGTTTGAAAATCATGTGACATGTTAACATTAACAGCTTGAGCTCGTGATATCCTACACTTTGCTTCAAATGAAAGTCCCCTGAGCGATATTTACAAGTGATTCCTTTGTGTGAGAGAATGTGTTGGTTGGCAGAACTTCACTGACGATCTGCTGTAATTCTGATAGTTTAGAAGTATTATGCTGAGCATTTCCATACTGCCTAATACCATCTGTTATAGTTACATCATCTCTTGCCTTATGTACACCACAAGCTTTTGGGTGGGGTGGAACTCAGTTCTCTAAATTGTGTGCCCAGTTGCAACAGGTTTTGCACCGTCTGGTCTATAAAAGCTGGCTTTCCTCACATTCTATCGTTAAATTTGGCAGCTCCATAAGCACCACCTTTCCTTACTCAGTGCTACTTCAGGGAGTGAACTATAACCTCGTTCTAGTTCAGAACTGATTAGAAGAACCACTTTTTTCAGCAATGTCATTGCTGTCTTGTTATGTTATTCCCATAGACGAGACTGAAAACAGAAACAGTTCATGTAAAGCAGCAGCTTTTATCACCTTGAAAAACCTGTTATAACTTACAATTCTTTCCTGAATTGTACATGTTAGATTATAGGTTTTAAATATGGTTCTAACTTAACTACCACTCAAAAATTCCCATTTCCACAAAAGCAAATAATAATCATAACCTTGAAAACGGTTATTTGAGGCTGTGTTGATATTTGAGCCACTGCACTATATGTCTTTATAATTGTATCTCAATAAAATCACAAAATGTATGCATTTACTCAACCATTCCATTTTGCCATCTTTTCACAAACATACCCCTGCTTGATCTTGTAACTTTTAAGGGTTTAGGACTTTCTGGCTTTACTTTTAGCAGGATTAAAATATTCCAGCAGTGTCAATTCCAACATTTTTAGGGCTTTATGCAGCTTTAAAATTTCCATTTCCAGATTTCCTGGAAACCATTGTTTAATGCTCTGACAGTCTTCCCCACCCATTATACGTAGATACAAGAGACCACACCGATCCCAGGCTGTCTAGTTTTCATGATCCATTATCTAATCATAAACTGTTGTCTCTGAGCCCAAAACTGTCTCCCAGCCTTCAGGTCCCATTGCTGTCTTACATATTTGTAGCTGCTCCAGTGCAAAGCAATCCTTAGAAGAATTTCCAGCTCTGTATATATTGTCAGCCATTTGGAAAATCTCTTTCTTGCTATATTAATGCTACTACTACTACTGTTGACATATTTACTTTCATGCTCTATAGAATGAGGTCTCTTTTCAGGATTAAGTTGTGGAGTCGTCAACAGTTCTTCTGGAAGGTTTGGATTCTAATTATAATGCTACAGCAGATGGAATTGTATGTTTGATAATTTTCATCAGAGCAGTAAGTTTTTCGTACGTGGATTATGTTTATGGGCACCATGAGCCATAATGTCTTGACTAAGACTTCCAGGAGCTATCATTGCACTGTTAATGTTCTTCCAAATAAAGGGGCACAGATAATTGCTTTATAATGAAGGCATTGACTCTTGTGTAGTCCAGAACTTTTTGAGTCAACACTTGCAGGGTAGCAAACATTTTCCAGCATTTTTCAGTCTTGGTGGTCATATATCATAAGGTTATCTGGAACTCAAATGGTAACATTGTTATATTAGTAACTTGTATGTTGTTAACTCTCGGAAAGTTGGCAGTCTTGAAGAATCCTGTCACCCTCTTATGTTACTAGCAGGAAATTACAACGTTGTTGGTCTTGGTAAGTAATGCCTCTCTGATCTCCTTGATACAATTGGCTGACATTGTAACTGTCCTCACTGTTAGCCTGGAAGGAGTTCAGTGCTTGAGAATGAGCTCTTCATTAACAGTCCCTCACAATGTCACAAAATGTTCCAGGCTGCGCAGAGGTTGTCAGTGTTTCACTGCTAAACCCAGGTCTGCTTTGATGTATTTTATTGTCACTTATTTATTCTCTTGATACCTTCTGCATGTTTCTCGTTATATGACTCAGAAGTGGAGTTGCATAATTAGGGGTGGCTCAGTGGCTCAGTGGTTAGCACTGCGGCCAGGGATCCGGGTTCGATTCCAGCCTTGGGCAACTGTCTGTGTGGAGTTTGTACATTCCTCCCTGTATCTGTGTGGGTTTCCTCTCACAATCCAAAGATGTGCAGGTTAGGGTGGATTGGCCATGCTAAATTGCCCATAATGTTCAGGGATGTGTAGGCTGGGTGCATTAGTCAGGAGAAATGTATAGTAATAGGGTAGGGGAATGAGTCTGGGTGAGATACTCCTCGGAGGGTCAGTATGGACCTATTGGGTGAAATGGCCTGTTTCCACACTGTAGGGGTTCTGATTCTAATCTAGAAAAGTCTGTCGGTATGGGCAATTGCAGTGTTCATTCTCTTTTCCAAGTCCAACGGTGGTTCAGCATGAAGACAATTTCACTTGTGCTAAAAATATAGAATATTCAAAGAACATTTGAAGCAATTCGTCTTTGACTAAAAACATTCCTCTTTGCACTATTGCCTCTCTAACAAAAATCAATTTTTGTGATGCAATAAAAGGTGATTATTGAGCTATCAGACCTCGATTGTCCTGCTTTTTTGTAAATCACTGGTGTGATTTCACTTGGAATATTGTGTGAACCTTGAAGACCACAGTTCAAATGATAATACAGCAATCAAGAGAATGGCAAAGAAGGAAGACAGTTAGACCATAGTCTTTTATCGTTTAGCATTTCCGAAACTAGTGTATTTCATTTTCTGTAATTTTCAGCAAGCTGCTTAGAGTTCTTTCATTGCTTCAGAAATATGAAATGATAATTCTGTCCAACTGCCAAGAATGTTAAAGGATTAGAAAAGATGTCATGTAGGTGTACTCAGGTGTTACAGGAATGAAGGGTTACATTCAGTATGAAAGACAAGAGAAAATAGTCGGTACAACATCGTGGGCTGAAGGGCCTGTTCTGTGCTGTACTGTTCTATGTTCTATGTTCTATGATGAAATTTTCAAAGCAGAGAGACATTTGAAAATAACCTGATGGAAGCCTAAAAAATTATTTTAAAAGCAAGCAGGTTATTTCTTATGTCAAACTGCTGAATGCTGTGCAAGTTCAATGCGATTCGAAACAAATGCTGAACAAAGTTTAATGTGGAAAAGTGTGAGGTGATTCACTTTGGAAGGAGTAACAGGATTGCAAAGTCTGGGCTAAAAGTAAGATTCTTGGTGGTGTGGATGAGCAGAGAGATCTAGGTGTCCAGGCACATAGATACTTGAAAGTTGCCACCCAAGTTGATAGGGTTGTTAAGAAGGCATACGGTGTGTTCGCTTTTATTGGTGGAGGGATTTAGTTTCAGAACTATGAGATCATGCAGCAGCCGTACAAGACTCTGGTGCGGCCACATTTGGAGTACTGCGTACAGTTCTGATCACTGTATTATAGGAAGGATGTTGAAGCTTTGAAAAGGGTTCAGAGAAAATTTACTCGGATGTTGCCTGGTATGGAGGGAAGGTCTTACGAGGAAAGACTGAGGGACTTGAGGCTGTTTTCGTTAGAGAGAAGAAAGTTGAGAGGCGACTTAATTGAGACATATAAGATAATCAGAGGGTTAGATAGGGTGGACAGTGAGAGCCTTTTTTCTCAGATGGTGATAGCTAGCGCAAGGGGACATAGCTTTAAATTGAGGGGTGATAGATATAGGACAGATGTCAGAGGTAGGTTTTTTACTCAGAGAGTAGTAGGGGTGTGGAATGCACTACCTACAACAGTAGTAGACTTGCCAACTTTAAGGGTATTTAAATGGTCATTGAATAGGCATTTGGATGAGAATTGAATAGTGTAGGTTAGATGAGCTTCAGATTGGTTCCACAGGTGGGCGCAACATCAAGGGCTGAAGGGCCTGTACTGTGCTGTAATTTTCTATGTTCTAAATTCTTGATTCAACAGAAAGCTTCACTGTGAAGGATTGCCAGCCTGCTGATTCCTCTGACCATCTCTACCTTGTACAGCTTTCAAGTTAGCAAATTATTTTCTTTTCAGTCTATTGAATGTGATTATTTTTCACCCTATCTTTAAGAATATTAAATATAGATTTGGAGGCTTTCTTGCATCTAGCGATGCATGAGGCAGAGAAAAGCTTACATTGCTTTCCATGGCTATAGTTTTTCCCTGAAACATGTCTCCAGCCCATTGCTTGCGTGGGACTACTCTGCATCAAACATAGCTGACCAGAAAACTCTGCTGTTTTTAACCAGCTGCCAGAGATTTATTGGATGGATTACCAGGTTTATAAACAATGTGTTTGGCTGTGTTCTGGGGCCATCCAGTCCTGAACCCAGAGCTTCATGCTCAGAGTCATGGATATTACCCACTGGAGCACAAGACCTCCCTCTTAAGCTATTGCATTTACTTCACTTACAATTGGTTTGTGTGTAAAACTTACACAACATCTATAAACCTTCAAGTGAAACTTTTATATTTGATCATTTTATAAATGCTATGACTTTGTCTTATAACACTATATATTTTGTTTTAACTCAGTGCTCTTGTAATCAATATTAATGACATAGAGGAACCATGCTTTACCTAAATTTGCTGACAATAGACAAAGACGCAGAAAAGCAAGTTATGGGCCAAATTCCTTCAGAAATCAATTCAGTGTCAATTCCAGGGAGTTTATGGAGGGTTTCTCTCCACTGGTGAATTTTCTCACAAATATTATGGTGCTCACTTCATGATGTATGCAGCCTGCCACTCTGGTGCTGCATTCATGCTGTCGTACATTCACCAGCAGTGAATTACTCACCACTGCTAAGACCTGATAGGATTTCCAGTGCCAGCGCATGTTTAAAGCCAAGCTGTGCACCAGATCAAGCACTACCAATCATAAACTGCCCTTCACAGAATGGGTTGTGGGAGGGAAATGAAAAAGAAAATTTTTCTCAGGGCACGGAGGTGGCATGGGTGATGCTTCACCACAAATACAAACTCATGTTCATAATTGTATTTCTATATTACATGACTAAACATCCAATCCACATTTATTGTAATTCCAGATCCAGCTACAGGTTATTTGTCCTTAGCAGGATACAATGCCAGAAGCCTATCTGGAGGAATGTTTATCTTTCTCTCTTATCTAGCCGAACATTGTTCAATGTGGGAACATCACATGCTGGAAAGTCTTTAAAGGGTTGAAAACATTCACATTTTATTCAACACAAGCAAGCAAACAACGAACAAACAATGCCACTTATCTTTCAATCAACAGCAAATTTACAGTCAATGAATGATCTCTACACCCAGCTCAGATTTATTGGAACCTGTTCAGTTTGTTGCACCTAATACTTGTAAAGATGATATTCTTCCCACTCGATATCCTCATCTCCCAGCTCTTTCAGTGTCCAAAACATTCCCTTTCCCTGCTACAGTTTGTGCAAGCTTTAGCACACTAGGATTACACCCCACCAACATCCCACCTCCCCCATTCTAAACATTTGTAACCTCGCCTTCAGCAGATCTATCATTTGCTTCACCATGGTCATGGTTTAAGAATAGGCTGCAATATAACTACACTTGACCTTCATCTAAGAGTTGTGAAGCAATTAAAAAGCTTTGAGATGCAACCTGCTCTGAACCTTTATATGGATGTCTTCCCCTGTGGGTATAGTGGCCTGGTAGCTGCAATGCAATGCAGTGCAAGGTATGAATGTGCCCTAAAGTGTAGCATTGAAATGAAAAACTGTACTATAAGTGATTGGAGATATGCCACAATGATGTGGTGAAGTTGATGCACGTCTGATGCCAACCTCTGCAAATAAGACTGATCGCTGCCCATGGGGCATATCCTGAGATGCTGAGGACTGCTGGCCAAGGTGGAACTCCAGAGGAGAAAGGGGCAAGCTGGAGCCTCCACGTACTCACTGACTTTCATGTCAGGAATTGTCACTGTTTTGTTTCTCTCTGGGACTGGGACAACAGGAAATTACATATAAATGAGACAGGGTTAGGTACCAGTGAGATGTAAATATTGTACATGAACATCGGCCTTCCACCAACTAATAGTAAGACTCGCCTTTCATCTGGGTGGGCGATCTGACCTTTTTCTCCTCGACATCAAGAATTTCGTTTTTCCAATCTTACCATATTTCTCCAACTGACTAGTCATTGCCCAAGTTGCTCAGGGTGTCGGAACATTTAGCCTAAAAAAGCTGTATAGAGATATAGATAATTAAAAGAGTGGGGAGAATATTGGCAGATGGAGTATAATGTGGAGGTTATCCACTTTGGCAAGAGAAAAGAGAAAAATGTAATATTTTTAAAATGCAGAGTGACTGTAGAATGCTGTGGTACAGAGGGGTTTGGGTGTTTTTGTACATCAATCACAATAAGTTAACATGCAGAACTGCAATTAATTAGGGTGGAAACGGAAATGCTGGCCTTTATTGAAAGGAGTAGCAAAGCAGGGAAGTCTTGCTTCATCTGTATAGGGTATTGGTGAGATTGTATTTATATTATGTACAATTTTGGTCTCTTTACCTGAGGAGGGATATACTTGTACTAAAAGCTGTTCATGAATGTCAGTCTTTGGTAGAGTGCATGTGACAGGATCAATGGTGAGAGGATATTTCCCCTCATAAGGGACATTAGAACTAGGGTGTACATTTTAAAAGTAAGATATCTCCAACTTAAGATGGAGATAAGGAATAATTTCTTCTCTCAGTGCATTGTCAGTCTCTGGAATTCTTTGCCTCAGAGTATTTATCATGAAATACATTTAACACTAAGATAATTATATTTTTGATCTATCAGAGAATCACATTTTGGGAAAGCAAATCTTAGCAGGACTTATACACTTAATGGTAAGGTCCTAGGGAGTGTTGCTGAACAAAGAGACCTTAGAGTGCAGATTCATAGCTCCTTAAAAGTGGAGTCGCAGGTAGATAGGATAGTGAAGAAGGCGTTTGGTATGCTTTCTTTTATTGGTCAGAGTATTGAGTATAGGAGTTGGGAGGTCATCTTGCGAATATACAGGACATTGGTTAGGCCATTGTTAGAATATTGCGTGCAATTCTGGTCTCCTTCTTATCGGAAAGATGTTGTGAAATATGAAAGGGTTCAGAAAAGATTTACAAGGATGTTGCCAGGGTTGGAGGATTTGAGCTGTAGGGAGAGGTTGAATAGGCTAGGGTTGTTTTCCCTGGAGCGTCGGAGGCTGAGGGGTGACCTTATAGAGGTTTACAAAATTATGAGGGGCATGGATAGGATAAATAGACAAAGTCTTTTCCCTGGGGTCGGGGAGTCCAGAACTAGAGGGCATTGGTTTACGGTGAGAGGGGAAAGACATAAAAGAGACCAGAGGGTGGTACATGTATGGAATGAGCTGCCAAACGATGTGATGGAGGCTGGTACAATTGCAACATTTAAGAGGCAATTGGATGGGTATACGAATAGGAAGGGTTTGGAGGGATATGGGCCGGATGCTGGCTGGTGGGATTAGTTTGGGTTGGGATATCTGATTGGCATGGACGGGTTGGACCGAAGGGTCTGTTTCCATGCTGTATATCTCTATGACTCTATGACTCTAAGGGTACTGGAGATGGACAAGACAGTGGGGTTAAAGCCCATGATTGTATTAAATACAGGTTCCATGTGCCATATGGTCTACTGCTCTGATCTCTTCTTTCTTGAGGGGCATTGAATATATTCAAGACTGATGTCAGGGAGAGATGTCAAACAGGAGTTTGGGCGGCATGGTGGCACAGTGGTTAGCACTGTTGCCTCACAGCACCAGAGACCCGGGTTCAATTCCCGCCTCAGGCGACTGACTGTGTGGAGTTTGCACATTCTCCCTGTGTCTCCTTGGGTTTCCTCCGGGTGCTCCGGTTTCCTCCCACAGTCCAAAAATGTGCAGGTTAGGTAAATTGGCCATGCTAAATTGCCTGTAGCGGTAGGTGAAGGGGTGAAATGTAGGGGAATGGGTCTGGGTGAGTTGCGCTTCGGCGGGGTCGGTGTGGGCTTGTTGGGCCGAACAGCCTGTTTCCACACTGTAAGTAATCTAATCTCAAAGGAGTCTTGAGTTCTGTGTTCAGTATCACAAATCAATCCTTGTTCACAGCTCCTTTACCACACGTGTGGGAAAGACCAGAGACCGATCCAAATCTGGTATTCACATGGGGCCCTATAGCCCTTTTAATTACAGCTCAGATCAGATGAGACGTTAGTGACACTCTACCTTTCCCAGTAAAGTGCAGGATATTTATACCCTTCTCGTTATTGTAATTACATGCAACTTTGATGTCATTGCTCCAACACCCTAATCTATACATCCAATTCTGGTAATACCCGATCAATGATGGACACAGCTATGGACCCCTAGGTTCTCCTATGATCTCTTGATGTTTATCATATAGCTTTCTCACTAGTCCTTAGGATCTTCTAATGCATCCCATTACATTACATTCCAATCTTTGCAGTTGTTATAGGAGATACAATAAGATGCTAATTCCTACTAATTGCTGTAAAATTCGTAATATCAGTTTACATGCTTACACCTAATATTAGAATTCTTTCACCAATGAGTTGTGAGAAGCTTTTTTCTCATCTGACCTTGAAATGTCAAACAAAAACTGCCCCTCTATCTTGTAGCTGCAATTATAACTCCTTCTATTCACATGCTATAAGCATGTTTTAACAGGAGGTTGCTTCTAGGAAGAAATTTACTCTCTCCACTCAAAATATTTCTACACTAACTATGTTACTTAGTAAGACAGCATCTATTCAAATTCCATTAATAAGACTAAAACTCAATCACTTTCCCAGCTCAAGGATCTTGTTTTGAATTCTAAAGTTTGACAAGATGTCTCTGTCTTTCCTGCCCTTTGATCCTTGCACATAAAAATTTACACGAGCTGTCTCCATCATTATCTGGGTTTGCTAATTTAGGTTGAGAAACTTACATTGTTTATTCACTCAATTTCAAACTGGTGCCTTTTAGAAGTGATCTGGCTACTCATTTGTTGTTCAGTCAATGGAATGGGTGCTCCTCTCCAGTATCTAAGGCCTTGGTTTAAAGGAATTCAGCCAAATCTCTTAATGTTAGGTGTAGATTGCATTTCTTTATTTCTCAATATTCAATTACCTAAAGACTCTCCATTATTGTGGGATCACACTTTTCTTTTAATTCTTGCGAAATTACAAACTTTGGGCTGTCTGTTATCACACTGCTAAGAGAAAGTGAGGACTGCAGATGCTGGAGATCAGAGCTGAAAATGTGTTGCTGGAAAAGCGCAGCAGGTCAGGCAGCATCCAAGGAGCAGGAGAATCGACATTTCGGGCATGAGCCCTTCTTCAGGAATGAGGAAAGTGTGCCAAGCGGGCTAAGATAAAAGGTAAGGAGGAGGGACTTGGGGGAGGGGCATTGGAAATGCGATCTTCTGGGCAGAGGAGATGACCTGGGGTATGCAGTGAGAGAGGGACTCACTGAAATCCTTGTAGAGGGAGGAAGAGAGCTTCTTCAAGGAAGGCATCCTTGCAAGAAGATTCGCAGTAGGTTAAAATCTGCTAGGAGAAACTGCGAATCCTCTTGCAAGGATGCCTTCCTTGAAGAAGCTCTCTTCCTCCCTCTACAAGGATTTCAGTGAGTCCCTCTCTCACTGAACCTCCTTCCACCTATCGCATTTCCAATGCCCCTCCCCCAAGTCCCTCCTCCCTACCTTTTATCTTAGCCTGTTGGACACACTTTCCTCATTCCTGAAGAAGGGCTCATGCCCGAAACGCGATTCTCCTGCTCTTTGGATGCTGCCTGACCTGCTGCGCTTTTCCAGCAACACATTTTCAGCTGTTATCACACTGCCTCTTACAGACATCTGCATCTGTGAGATTGTGCAGATCTTGCTGTATTTTAATTTGTAATATTTTTTGTTCTTGAAATAACTGCACAGAGGCCGGGTCCCGTCACCAAGTCACCCTCCACGTCCTCGTGCACAGTACACTGTTTGTGGCCAGTCAGCTCTGAGTCAATCCTCAGCTGAGGGCTTTCTAATCTCCTGGGTTTTTTTTATTTTATGAAACTATACAAAATACAAACAGTTGACAATAAACAGTTCACAAAAAAGCACTATTTACAGGGGAAGGGGCAGCAATATCAAACCCCAAGCCCCACATTTCAATTAAATAACAGGGAAATGAGGGTGAACCTCAAATCCCACCTTAAGTCATCAAAAAGGAAACAGTGACAAACACAGACAAGACAGTCCAATCAAGTTAAAAATAGTGCACATGACACAGGTCCCCCCCTCCCCCCGAGCAAGCCACCTGCCCCTCCCACCTTCTGGCTCCGAGGCAGCCCACCTCTCTGCCCCTTCTGGCTTTTGGTCCTTCCTGGCACACCTTCCAGCCACCTCAAGGACAGCCTATCCCGTTTCCCCATCCCACCCAGGACGACAGCGATCAGGCCAGCCTACCCACCTTCCCAGACCGCATCTCCGCACCTTCTGGCCGTCTCTAGGACAGCCCGCCCCGGTACCTTCCCGGGGTGACAGTGGTGATGACGGCCTACCTGCTTTCTGGTGCTCGGTCCGCCTCTACACATCATCTGACTCTTGCCCACCCTGACACACCATCCAGCCTGTGGACTGCCCTGATACACCCTCCGACTACCTCTAGGGCAGCCCATCCCTTTAGCTCCATGGGACGATGGTGCTCAGGGCAGCCCACACGCCTTCCAGCCCTCGGCCCATCCCCGACGCATCTTCTAGCTGTCGGTCCGCCCTGACACACCTTCTGGCCACCTCTAGGTCAGCCATCCCTCCCTTTCCTCAGGATGACTGTGCTCAGGACGGCCTACCCAACTTCTGGCACTCGGGAAGGCCTACTCACCTTCCAGTTTATGGATGACTTCTGACTCTCGGGGTGACAACGTTTGGGACAACCTATGAGCCTCCCGGCTCACAGAAAGGCCTGCCAGACCCACGGACACACAAGACATTGCAGTTGATAAAACAACAAGCAAAACAGCAGAGTCAATTACCCAAAATGGAATCCACTCTAAGTCCAATACCAGAACCAGAGTCTTCTCCAGTATACAGAGTCCATTACCAGAAATGAAGTCCACACCTGAAGGCAGTGTTCACTCCAGTATGCAGCATCCACTTTTGAATGCAGCAAATGTACACCCCACAGCAGACACATATGTAGTGTTCAGTCTCTACAGAGGCCTGGTCCACCCACAGAAGCCAAGGCCTACTCACAGAGGAACAGTTCATCTGGAAAGGTGCAGGTGACACACAGGGGCTCAGTCTGAACACCAAAAAGTGAAAACACATGTGAAAAAGAAAGTGCTGGTAGAAAAAAAAAACAAAGTGCAAGGGCTAAGCCCTGCCACAAAATCAGCATAGTCCTTTTCTCAAAATAATATACAAAAATGAGTCACACTCAGCTACAACCAGCCAGTGAAACATCAATTCCCTAATGAGAACCGAAATACAACAATAGCGCACTGACTGTGAAGATCAACCCATTCAGAAATCAGTCCTCAAGCAATACCAGTAATAAATTGGCTGTGTAGATCAGCCAGTGCAGGAATTAGGTCCCCAGAAACAAAACCAACAGCAGATAACACTGGCTGTGGCCAGCCAGCTCGGAGTCAGTCACCTGAGTTGAAGAGATTCTCATCTATCTCTTGGCTACTTTTGTTTTCTCTTTTCTCAGAGGCTATTCTAAATCTCCTGGTTATATTATTTTTCTCTTTTTTGAGGTTCTGCATCTCCTTTGTATATCTTTTTTATTCATATGCTGCCACCGGGAGGAAAAGAAACACCCGAGTAACTGGTGACAAGCAGTGTCCTTCTCAAAGGGAAATGCCTCAGTGATCAAAAAAGTGAAGGGGAGGACAGGGATTAAATCAAAATAGAATTCCCCTTTCTTTTCCTTTTTTTTAGAATTAGGATACTCTCTGAATCTCCTGTTTGTATTTTATTTTCTCTTTTCTCTTGTTTTGAGATTCTGCATCTCCTGGTTATACGGTTTTGTTCTTCAGAGAAGAGAAAGGAAGGCAAACTCCAATGGTTGTACTTTTTTCTTTTCTCTTTTTTTTCTAGAATGAGTTTGAGATTCTGCATCTCCTGGTTATTTTGGTCAGCCAAGACTCTCCTGATTGGTCTAGCTTAGCAATCCCAATCAAGAACCTCGTAGTTACCGAGGTCAACCTGGTCCCAATCACTACAGTTCTCTCTTTTACCGAAGATTTATCATATTCTCAAAGCTACCACTGTCCTAACTTACGATCTCACTCTAATGCAATTAAACCAGCTATTTCTGTTACAGCAATTAAAATTTTTTTCTACCATTTTATGCCAACTGAAAATCCACAGGCAGCCATTTTGTGCCTCCTCTGGTCATGAGCTGCCCCAAGAACTGAAATGGAAAGAGTTTTAAATTAAAAGGGAGTCAAGAGAGAGACAGGAAAACCAAAACCACCGATTAGCCATGATCTTACTGAATGATGGAGCAGGCTCAATGGTCACAAGGTCTGCTCCTGCTTCTAATTCTCATGTTTTGTAGGCAAGGACAGTTACTTAAAACCTACTTCAAATGGCTCTTAATTACATTTAGGTCTCAAAAATACAGATTTGCAAATTTATTACTGAATTGAGTTTATTTTGTTCTGACACTTCTTTATCGGTGTAATTGGGCATCTTCTACTTGAGTGGCGATGCATAATAGATAATTAATTCAATGTAGAATTCAACTCAACTGACCACCAATTACTGCAAAAGTGTCAGTGATATTTAACAATAATTACACTGACCAGATTATTTCAAGTAATTAGTCATGCATTATTTCTCAGTAAATTTAAAGCAATTAGATCTCAGTTAATAATCAGGGAGTGTAGGTATTATCAAACATCCATGGGACAGCAGACACTGAACACTGCATTCAGATAGTAACCTTCCTGCCCTCAGAATATCTTAATGTACTTTATAGACAATAAATTAATTTTGAAATATTGATGTGATGTAGCAAAGAGAGAACCTAAAAAGTGCCTGACAGTCTCCTGGTACTTTGTCCACTGGATGTAGGTGTTCTTAAACAGTTAATCAGTTTATACCATTCAGTTGATACTAAAATATCCATAAGACCATAAGACATAGGAGTAGAAGCAAGGCCATTCGGCCCATCGAGTCCACTCCGTCATTCAATCATGTCTAATGGGCACCTCAACTCCATTTACCCGCATTCTCCCCGTAGCCCTTAATTCCTTGTGACATCAAGAATTTATCAATCTCTGCCTTGAAGACATTTAGCATCCCGGCCTCCACTGCACTCTGCGGCAATGAATTCCACAGGCCCACCACTCTCTGGCTGAAGAAATGTCTCCGCATTTCTGTTCTGAATTTATCCCCTCTAATTCTAAGGTTGTGTCCACAGGTCCTAGTCTCCTCGCCTAACGGAAACAATTTCCTAGCATCCACCCTTTCCAAACCATGTATTATCTTTCTATTAGATCTCCCCTCAACCTTCTAAACTCCAATGAATACAATCCCACGATCCTCAGCCGTTTCTCATATGTTAGACCTACCATTCCAGGGATCATCCGTGTGAATCTCCGCTGGACACGCTCCAGTGCCAGTATATCCTTCCTGAGGTGTGTGGACCAAAATTGGACACAGTACTCCAAATGGGGCCTAACCAGAGCTTTATAAAGTCTCAGTAGCACAACGGTGCTTTTATATTCCAACCCTCTTGAGATAAATGACAACATTGCATTCGCTTTCTTAATCACGGACTCAACCTGCATGTTTAGTTTTAGAGAATCCTCGACTAGCACTCCCAGATCCCTTTGTACTTTGGCTTTATGAATTTTCTCACCATTTAGAAAGTAGTCCACGCTTGTATTCTTTTTCCAAAGTGCAAGACCTCGCATTTGCTCACATTGAATTCCATTAGCCATTTCCTGGACCACTCTCCCAAACTGTCTAGATCCTTCTGCAGCCTCCCCACTTCCTCAGTACTACCTGCCTGTCCACCTAACCTTGTATCATTGGCAAACTTTGCTAGAATGCACCTAGTTCCCTTCATCCAGATCATTAATATATAACGTGAACAGCTGCGGCCCCAACACTGAACCCTGCGGGACACCGCTTGTCACCAGCTGCCATTCTGAAAAAGAACCTTTTATCCCAACTCTCTGCCTTCTGTCAGACAGCCAATCCTCAATCTATACCAGTGGCTCACCTCGAACACCATGGGCCCTCACCTTACTCAGCAGCCTCCCGTGTGGCACCTTATCAAAGGCCTTTTGGAAGTCTAGATAGACCACATCCACTGGGTTTCCCTGGTCTGACCTACTTGTCACCTCTTCAAAGAATTCCAACAGATTTGTCAGGCACAACCTCCCCTTACGAAATCCATGTTGACTTGTTCTAATCCGACCCTGCTCTTACAAGAATTTAGAAACCTCATCCTTAATGATGGATTCTAGAATTTTACCAACAACCGAGGTTAGGCTAATTGGCCTATAATTTTCCATCTTTTGTCTTGATCCTTTCTTGAACAAGGGGGTCACAACAGCGATCTTCCAATCATCCAGGACTTTCCCTGACTCCAGTGACTTTTGAAAGATCTCAACCAACACCTCCGCTATTTCCTCAGCCACCTCCCTCAGACCTCTAGGATGTAGCCCATCGGGGCCAGGAAATTTATCAATTTTAAGACCTTTTAGCTTTTCTAGCACTTTCTGTTTTGTAATGGCAACCATACTCAACTCAGCCCCCTGACTCCCTTTAATTTTTGGGATATTACTCATGTCTTCCATTGTGAAGACTGACGCAAAGTACTTATTAAGTTCTCCAGCTATTTCCTTATCTCCCATCACTGGGCTTCCAGCATCAGTTTGAAGTGGCCCAATATCTACTTTTGCCTGTCATTTGTTTCTTATGTATTGAAAGAACTTTTACTATCATTTCTAATATTACTGGCTAGCCTACCTTCATATTTGATCTTCTCCTTCCTTATTTCTCTCTTTGTTATCCTCTGTTTGTTTTTGTTTTATCCTGAATGGTACAGGCTTTTAAAAAAAACTTTATCCAAATTTTAATTTCTGAAAAGTAAAATTGCAAATGTATAATCAAATAACAATGAATGTTACCTGAATAATTGCCATACCCATAATTAATTATTGGCCTCACTTTACAGTCTGTAGCTATCAAATAGATTAAACAATATTGCACTGGCAAGCAATACTGCAAATCTTAATGCATTATACTAGACAGATGGGATGAGTGTGTTTATCAATTCTATTCAGTAATGAATTCACTGTTCAGAATTGCTTAGCACCAGTGAATACTGCAGGAAGCTATTAATCTCAGCTGAGTTGAAGTAAAATTGCATTTGTAATTTCCTTTGGATTAAGTAACTCTCTTTGATGAAGGGGAATACAAAGCTTCAAAAAGTTTTTTTTTTCTATATACACACAGATAATAAAGGGAAACAACTACAAATTTCAGATTTGTAACCTCGATGTTCCCATTTGTAAAGACTAATATAGAAACCTAGAAAATAGGAGCAGGAGTCAGCCATTCGGCCCCTTGAGCCTGCTCTTCCATTCAATATGATCATGGCTGATCATCCAACTCAGTACCCTGTTCTTGCTTTCTCCTCATAACCTTCTGTCCTTATAGCCTTAAGAACTATAGCTACATTTTTCTTCAATGTTTTTAATGTTTTGTCCCGAATAGTTCCCATGGCAGAGAATTCCACAGACTCACCGCTCTCTGAGTAAGAAATCTTTCCTTATCTCAGTCTTAAAAGGCCTGTCCAATAGTCAGGAACATTGAAAATGCCAGTCCCTTTTTAGAACACTTTACTTCAGGATAATAATATTAATTGATGTCATTCAATGTTGTGTGAAAAAATATTTTGGCTGCGAAATTGGACAGGGCCTGTAAATGAGTGGAGGGACATCAATTATCCTCCAGCTGTATTGTCTCATGCAACCAACAAGGAAACTTTATGCTGCTTACTAAGTTAAATAATTGTCGTGTTAAGCCAGTACCTATTGTGTTTTGAATGGCTGTTGGGTGCAAATTCTTGAGAGGCTAAGATGCGTTAAAGTTAGCTTGCAATCATTAAAGCCAACTCACATTTCATAAAGGAGAACTGTGTTGTGCCTAGATCCAAATCCATTCAGTAACAGCAGGGTGGCACAAGTCCTGAAGAAGGGTTATACATGAAACATTGACTTCTCTACCTCCTGATGCTGCCTGGCTCGCTGTGTTCTTCCAGCCACCTGCCTGTCTATTTTGGATATAAGCTAGCATAGAGCAGACTCTAAGAATTTTTAGTGCTGTATTGCAGTGGGTGGCATTTCCATGGCGGTTAGTCAGGTATTTAGTCCCAAGCATGTGTGTGTAGTGCTGCAAAATATGTAATGACCCCTTAGAAATTGTCAAGACCAGAGTCTCTACAAATGCCACATTCCGTCAACTGCAGCACTGGGGGCAGGGCAGAAATTATGAACACCAGAGCTGTTCCTGGCCTCATCTCCTATCTCTTCTCCCAGACATGTTCCCACTCCAACCCAACCCCAGGAGTTCTGCCCCCATCTGAGCATAGTGGCCCTCTTCCTGCTCCCCCCATCCTAAGCTGAGTGGCTCCCAACCTCAGTACAAGCACAGCAGTCCAGTTCCCACCCCTGACCATTATCACTTCTGACCTGAGCACAGTGGTCCCATTCCTGCCCACAGCCCCTGTCCCAAGCACAGAGGCCCTGCCCCTGAACTTAGAACAACAGTACTCCTAGTCCTCTTATTGAGCATTGCAGAGTTCCTCCAGAGTGATCAAAGTGGCTCTGTAGGCATTCCAGTGGTCTTCTCTATCACATGTTAGATGGCAAGTTAGCTTTCCTTTTTTAGCATACTACCTACATATGCATTGATTTATGCATCAGAGTGATGAGCCCTGTTGTCAACAGATAACACTTGTTGCTAGTGGTCATCTCTGATTTCTTGCAGTGACTCCAAGCCAGATGGTACAGCAGGTCACTGCAGATTTAAGGAATTACAATTGCTGCCTGGATACGAGGCATTAACCTGAATGATTTGGTTGCACACCAGCTGAATGTTGAGGAGATGGAATGTCTTTTGGTTGTGTTACATCTCAGAGTTGACATGCATGCTCCACAAAACAATATGCATTCAGTCAATGGTGTCCTACACCATAGAGAAACCTATAACCTTTCTGAAACCATACGCTCAGACCACATGCTTCTCTTGGACATGAGAAAGTGAGATGTATTCTAATCTCTTGTAGTACAATCTTTCAATGATGTGCAGCAATGAAGGGTAAACCCCAAGGTGTAGCAAGCTGTACCTGGACCAACCTGGAAGAAGCCGAACACATCAAAGATCATGGTCACAGTCATTTTCACAGCCACTGACAATCTTTGGAGGTTACATTTGTGGCTGTTATGCATGGCAGACTGAAGTGAACACTGAATGAAGTGGTGATATCTGATGCACTGTTTCTTGTTGTGTTTCAGGTGGGCAAATCGTCCCTGAACACACTGAGTGGATAAGGCAACCTTTTGAGATCCTTTCTTTCATTGCTCCTGCTTCCCATTGCAGCAGACTTGAACATTCCACAGAGTGGATGTGAAGATTGTGGGTCGCCTTCATCCTGCACAAATTCACCTCTGGGGTGCTGAGGGTGGGGAGGTGGGGGAGACCCTTGTCATCTATGATACAGCAAGCAGCTGAAGAGCAGTGCTGTGAGGAGGAGGAAGATGAAGTGAGGAGGCACCCAACTCAGCTCTTGCTGCCTGGACGTTCATGAAGATTTCAGTGAAAACACTGAATCTAGCCTCAATTTCATGTTCAACAAGAGCCCTACAGCTTACTTTCCACCTGTCACAAAGCAAAAATAAAAGTCACTTTAAAATGTATTTGGATTAGTGAATCTTTTGATCCAGGGGAAAGAGTAATTCTATAGGTAGTTAATAAATGGCAGCTGGATGGTATACATATTGCAATGACTTCTTTTATAGATATTTGTTCAGAATCATTTTGGCCTGATGAGACTATATCATTGTTGGTCACAGAATACTTTTCCCTGTTCCTTGCTTCCAGAAATGTCTACAGATGGATCGTCTGTCTTGTGTGTGTCCTTTCCTGTGCAAAGGGTCAGTACGGAGTAGTTGCCCAAATTCCATCAATTTATTGAACTGTGCCAGGATACAGTATATGTACTCCTAAAACAGAACCAGTCATAGTGGAAATAGGGTCACCGATAATTTAAAGGATTGGTTAGCATATGGCAGTCTACATGTAAATATCAACTGCTGTTCCACATCAGGACCAACCACCTGGATAAAGATAATTAGGAGGAATCTTAATTTAAATTCATTAGACGCTAGATACTATAAACAGATCGATGTAAGCATAGTGTAGTTGAACCAGGGAAGTCTGTCATATTGAAATGATTTCAAAATTGATTAAGAAGTACTGAGCCTGATGATAGGGAACTGTATGAAATGAAAAAAAATGAATGTCTCATTTCTTCCAGAAATACAAAGCAATCAGCAGCTGGATTTCTTAAAGTACTTAAGGTAATGGCCTTCAACTATTGTGGTCTATTTTGTAGCAGGTTGGCTGTGCTAATTAGCACATTGAATAGTTATCTTTAAAGTTTGTCAGAATAATTTGTAAGAAAATTATTTTAATTACACTAACACTCAGCTGCATCTCTTTGAAATATTCCTGATTCATAGTCTGCCACACAGTTGGAAAGTTGAATTGATTTGAATACTGAATTTAACCAGTGTTTCAAATGTAACCATAAATTAATTAAAAATCCAGAGACCTCTTGAATTTAATAGAGGTAGAATAATGCTCGGATCTGCAGATTACTTCCATTTCTTTGTGACACAGAATATTTATTCTTTTAAAAAAGATTGATAAAATTTTGTTTTATGTGTGCAGCTGATGTGGTCTGTCTTGATGAGTAAATTTCTTCCTGTTGGTTTAATGTGGGTTGTTAGACAGAAGGCAGTGCACTTGCAATTTCATTAATAGTAAAGCCGACCTGAATGATAACATTGTCATTAAGAACCAATACTGTGATGCCAAATTTTTCTTATCACAAAGTGATCTCATCATTTATTTCAGATGCTGACTCTATGAGGAATGAACAATCGTATAAGACTGTTGTATTTTCCTTACCAGCCTTTGCAAACTATCAGAAATTCCTGAATGTAGGGTAAAGCACGAATATCATATTAGGATTCAGCGTATATATCATTATTCATGTTATATGGAATATTATGGTATTGGTTGATATTTCCAATGATTAAGTTAATCTACTAACATAACATGTAAAATATGATTTAAAGCAATGACACAAGCAGCAGTAATAATCTGCTTATCTATTCCTTTTTCCAAGCAAAAAGTGATTATAGACAAATGTCTACTGAGATAATTGACATCAAAGGAACATATAATCAGGAATATTTTTGCATCCCTCCCCCATTAACTACTCAGTTGAAACATGTTTTCATTTTATGTATTCCTCAATGCACAATTGCCAGCAGTTGGAATACCCCAGGGTGTGAGAAATCTCCACCATTAGTGTGGTAATGTAATGACTACATTTTCCTCAGCTCTTCTGGAACTAGACCTTTGGCCTTCCTATGTGGCTATGATGGCTTAACATAATTTATGAAACCCATGTCATTAAATTATTGACAGTAGCTGCCAGTTCCTGAAAAACATAGCTTGAGAAGATCTTTACTTGTCACTACACTATGCAGCAGACTGAAGGAGCAATGTGAATCAACTAGAGATTATTAATTACACATATTTAATTTAATCTTTGATAACATTTTGAATATATATATATATATATATATCCAACATTATGATCCCGTAGTTTCTACTTCAAATGCCTCCTTGAAGAAAAATGTTTTGTGGATATTTAAATCTCTGGTACTTCCTGATGGCAATGTTCTTCCAATTGCCTGTTAATTGATGTAATTACGATCTGAGTTTATTATTTTAATATTAAATGTCGGTGTCAATTTGTTCAATGATTATATTGTGTTTATTGTGTCATGTCAATCAAGTGTTTCTTTCACAATCTCTAACGACTTAACAACAAAATGTAGGTTGATATTTAAGTGCAATGTAAAGGCAGTGCACCATCTTTTGGAATGAGATCCAATTAAGTGAAACTCGTGCCTGCTGTTTCAGGTGGATGTAAGCAGTTCTAAGGTAAAGAAGAACAAGAGAGGTATACTAGTTAATACATTCCCTTAATCAACATCAATAAACTACAAAAACTGGACATTAATCTTGTTGCTACTTGTGAGAAATTTAGCTCTCAAATTGACTGCTGTGTTTCCCTATCTTTCAATGGTGGCTACATATCAAGAAGTATTTCATAGGTTCAGATGTCCTGAAGCTGCGAAAGGTGCTACACAAATGCAAGTTATTTCTTCTTTTGTTTGTGACAAGTGTTTGAGACTTTTTATTCACCACTGGATGTGGATGTTACTGTCAATTGGCATTTATTACCCGTGTTTAATTGCCATTAATAAATTGGTGGAGAGCTGACTTAATGGTAGGACAGGGCTCAGGGCAGTCAAAGTCAATCTCACTGGTGAGGAATCACATATAGGCCAGACCAGGTAAAGAAAATTTCTTTCTGTAAGTGACATTAGCCATTAAGCTTTCACGCCAATCTGACAGTTTTATGGCATTGGCTTGGCAGTTGTCAAAAGAATCATAGGTGATGACCAGACTTAAGCTGGAAATGAATACTCTGAACACGTAGGCGGCACGGTGGTTAGCACTGCTGCCTCACAGCGCCAGAGACCCGGGTTCAATTCCCACCTCAGGCGACTGACTGTCTGGAGTTTGCATGTTCTCCCCGTGTCTGCGTGGGTTTCCTCCGGGTGCTCCGGTTTCCTCACACAGTCCAAAGATGTGCAGGTCAGGTGAATTCGCCATGCTAAATTGCCCGTAGTGTTAGGTAAGGGGTAAATGTAGGGGCATGGGTGGGTTACGCTTCGGCGGGTCGGTGTGGACTTGTTGGGCCGAAGGGCCTGTTTCCACACTGTAATGTAATGTAATCTAATCTAATACAGCATTTGACAGAGTGTGGTATCAAGGAGCCTGAGTAAAACTGGAGTCAGTGCAAATCAGGCGGAAAAATCTCTGTTCGTTGGACTCCTGTCTAGAACAAAGGAAGATCGTTGTGTTGTTGAAGGTTAGTTACCTCAGATCTAGAACATCTTTTTAGGACTTCCTCAGGGTACTGTCCTGTACCCAACCATCTTCAGCTGCTTCATCAATGACCTTCCCTCCATCATAAGGTCAGAAGTGGGGATATTTGTCGATAACTGCACCATTCGCGACTCCTCAGATTCTGAAGCAGTCCAGGCCCAAGTGCAACAATCAGTTCAGGAAGACAATTATCAAGTAACATTCACACTACACATGTGCCACACAATAATCATCTCTAATAAGCAAGAACCTAACCATCAGCCCTTGATATTCAGTGGCATTGTCATCACTGAATCCTGGGGATTACCATTGACCATAAATGCTGTGGCTACAAGAGCAGGTCAGAGACTAGGAATTCTGTGGTGAAAGAAACTCACTCTTGAACTCCCCAAAACCTGTCCACTATCTACAAGGCACAAGTCGGGAATGTGATGGAATACTACCCACTAGCCTGGATGAGTACAGCTTTAACAACGCAAAAGAGGCTTGACATCATCTAAGACAAAACCTTTTTGGCACCATATTCACAAACATTCACTAATTTCACTATTGAGGCACAGCAGCAACTGTCTACAAGATATACAAAAGAAATTTGCCAAGTCTCCTTAGTCAGCACCTTCCAAACATGATCACTACCCTCTAGAAGGACTCAGACACCAGACAAATGGGAACAACACCATCTGTAAGTTCTCCTCCAAGTTACTCACCATCCTGATTTGGAATTGTATCCCATTCCTTCAATGTCGCGAGGCCAAAATGCTGGAACTCCCTTCCTGACAAGGTGAGAATCTACCTGTAGCAAATGGACTGCAGCGGTTTGAGAATGTAGCTCACCCTCACCTTGTCAAGAGCAATCAGTGATAAGCAATAAATTCTAGCTGAGCCAGTGATGTCCACATTCCATGAGTGAATTTTAAAAAATGACAAGAAGGTGAAAAACATATGGTTTGAATCTGGTTGCATTGAATGACAGGTGGATATAAATTCAATAATGGGGAAGTCAAATGCAAAATCGCAGATATGGGGGTAAGGTCTGGTATACCTCCTGCTCTTCGGATGCTGCCTGACCTGCTGTGTTTTCCTTGCACCACTTTAATCTAGACTCTGATCTCCATCATCTGCAGTCCTCACTTTCGCCTACACCTCTGAGGAATCAACTTTACATCAGCAAATAGCTTATTCAATCATGATGCACAGCAAATTAAACCAATTTGAATACATTTCATTTATGAGGAATTTTATGCCATGTCCAATTTTACTCTCATTTGAAGTCAATGGAATGTAATATTGGGAGCAGAGTAAAACCAGCATTTTACCTGATCCCACCAAATTCCCACCCAGAGACGATGTCTAAATTATCGCCTATCAAGCAGTCCTTAAAAGTATAAATATTGCCTTTTGCTGTCAGTGTACTAGATGTCATTTTTGAGTTGAATTAGGAGCAATTTGGTTCTATTATTCTGCATTGCACTCTACGACCGTTCAAAATTACAAAGAAATCACAAACATTGTTTGTAAATTGTTGTTTATTGTGTATATCGTACTTCTCATGTGTTTAAGTAAATTACTGCACTTGAGAGTTTACAGTAATTTTTATGGCACACATCCATTCATACAATGAGTAGTACTCGGGACCAAGTAAAACATGGTCGCAGGTTTTGTTTTTAAAATATTCGCATATGCAGCAAATGATAAATTCTAGAATTTCTACATTTCTCTTAAATCTGCACCTCACTAGAAGGAACTAATTACCACAGATATTACAAATCAGATAAAATGTATATATTTGGAAAGCCAAAAGATAGATTTATCTTAAAGTATTTACAGGTTTAAATGATCACATTAAAATCCATGTTTGAAAATTTCACGACACCACCTTCTGTCCCATACAACACCCTAACATCAAAAGTTTAATGGAAACAATGGCCTTAATGTCTAGAACGCTGGCTAGTTGTTTTTGCAGTGTAGAGGTGAGGTATGTGTCAGAATCCAAGGGTAGTGCCTTAGGAAATTGAAGATTCCAGTCAGCAACTATCCAAGACCAGAGCACTGAAAATATTGAAAAGTACCTCTGCAGTTAATAGTTACCAAGGAAATGTTAGACAATTTAAAACCTAGTCTAACATCTTGGTAATGATTAAACTGACTCCCCCTACTTACTACATGTACATCTGACTCCATCTCCCTGGTAACCCTTATGCCCCCTGCACCCTCACCCAGCAACCCCCACGCTCTAGCACCTGACATCATCACCAATGCTGCCAGGCACAACCCCCAGTCTCCCTGGTAAACCCCATAGCCGTCGGCATGGATCAAGCGTGGAGCTGGATAAAGCACAGCAGGACAAGCAGCATCAGAGAAGGGGAGTCAACTATAGCCTTCACCTACCTGACCTAGCTTAAATACACCATCACTTACTTGGCACTCTTCCTGTCTTGGCCACTGGCAACCTAACTATCTTTCACTCTACCCATCTGGCACCCTGGTACCCTACATACCTGGAACCTATCACCTGGCACCCTGACCTCACACTTACCTTACACATTTACCATTTCACAGAGGCTGTCACAGTTCTGTCTGTGTTGCTAGACATTTAAATTGTAGAATATGGTCGCTGATTGGTGTGAACAAGAAGCTGTGATTTGACTTCTCTCAATTATCCTGCAATAGGGTTACGGTTAAGGTTAAGATATAATGCACATTTCTGCAGGAATCATGATTGGAATCTCCTTCCATAAATGTGGAACCTTTTTCTTAACAGTGTGTACCATCTATAAGATGCACCTCAGAAATTCATCAAAGATCCTCAGACAGCACTTTCCAAATCAACAGCCACACCCATTTAGAAGAATAAGGGTAGCTGCTACATGAGGGCACTGCCACCTACAAGTTCCCCTTCAAGCCATTTATCACCGTGACTTGGAAATATATTGCTATTTCTTCTCTGCCGCTGAGTCACAATCCTGAAATTCACCTCCCAAATGTCATTGTGGGTTAACCCACAGCAGGTAGACTGCAGCAGTTCAAGAAGGCAGCTCACTACCACCTTCTCAAAGATAACTAAGGACGAACAATAAATGCTGGCCAGCCAGCAATGCCCACATTCCAAAAATGAATTAAAGAACCAGAAAAAATCGGAGCAGAGTTGCAAATTAAAATTGAAAAATAAAAGGTTATGCAGAAATGGAAAGGTCAGAGATCTGTACATTAGTGGTAGACAAAAAGATTGTGATAATTTTAGAAGCTAGCAATGAATCCCTAAAAAAAAGGATTAAAATAGATTAAGAAGTTAAACTATCAAGCAATATAAAAAGAGTTAGTAAGAACTTCTACAAGTGAAAAAGGATGAAGAGGTGGCTAAAGTTAACATTGATTCTTTAGAGATTAAGGCTGGGTAATTAAGAACAGGAAATAAAAAAAGGCCAAGATTTTGAACAAATATTTTGTGTGTATCTTTACGGCTGAAGTTATCAAAAGTATCTTATTATAGTGGCAAATTAAGGGGCAAATGCAGACCTTCATGGTTCTATACCTGGCTCTCCAGCAGACCCTGATGGTGCTGGCCCTGGCTCTCCACCAGACAATAATGGGGCTGAACTGTCTCTCCAGCAGACTCTAATGGGGTTGGTCTCCAGCAGACCCTGAAGAAGTCTGGACCTGGCTCTCCAGCAGACCCTGAAAGAGTGGGGGGCAGGTGAGGTGTGTGCCTGGCTCTCTAGTAGACATGGAATGGGATGGATCTAGCTTTCCAGCAGACCATGAGTGGGTGAGCCTGACTCTCCATCATATCCAAATACCTGACCACAGAGGCAGCGAGTCTGTTGGAAGCTTGAGGCAGCTGGATCCCCATAGTGTAGCAACTCTCCTGCAGACTTTGGATGATGAGGGCCATTGCTTCCCACATTCTATCTTCTGCTCCTGTTCCACCCTGTGCACATGGACAGAATCCATGACTTCTGACACCACTGGATCCTTTCGAGCCTGGGGTTGAGCAGGTGCCTGGTCTGTGGCAGCCCTCCAAGTGGCCTACAGTTTAGGGTAGTTTATTTCCCTCAGCAGCTGTGGAGCTGTCACACTGAGGTGCTCACCAGGTTGTGCTCCCAAACTTTCTGAGGCTGGCACTGGCACCAAGCTGTCAATATCTGAGCTGGTGGAGGATGCAGGCGGCACCATCACTGATGCTTTCTCTGAGACCTTGAAACTTTCATCCTCAGAGATTGAGGAGATGGCTTCTGGTAGAGCAGGCTGTTTCTCTGCAGAGGTCATAGACATCCCATTGATACCTGCAAGACACAAAGGAGAGAAGGCAAAGTGGTCAATAGTTAGAAGTGGTATGCAGTGAGTGACACTGACAGTGGGGTTAATGTGAGAGCCAAAGTGCAGTTGAGTAGGATTGACTCAATCGATGCGACATGGATGTCTCGGCATTCCCACAGGAGCTGTCCCTGTCTACTCCTTCGAGGGACAGGATTCTCTCCACACAGTGGGGGCAAGTAAGTAGTCTGATGTCAAGTAACCCTCTATCTGGCCCTTTCTGTCCCATTGAGGGCTCTTTTCTACTGGAATGAGAGAAAGGAAGGCATTGAGTGAGATGAAAGTGAGGGTTATGGCCGTTAGTGCTGGTGCAGGTGAGAATAAGATAGTGAAGTGTTCAAAGTGAGTGAATAGCAGTGTAGAGGTCATGCAGGGTTAGTGATATCGGGGTTGGGGTTTGAAGTGAAGGAAGGTATTGCAGTTAATGGTGAAAGTGGCAGAACATGAGCCTTGGTGGGAGGTGAGTGCAGGACCAGGGATAGAGTGAGTGTGAGGTGACAGAGAAAAGAGTATGGCATTTACCCTGGCAGATCAGAGGAGGTCATTGACTTGCTTGTGACACTGTTGGCTAATTATTTGGACTACAGAAATGGTGTGAACTGAGAGGCGACCTTGGACAGGCTGCCAGAGTCTGTAGGTGCAGCCACCTCTGCTAATCCTCTGGGAAGATGACCCTACTCCACTGCACCACCCCATCCAACAGGACTTCCATGACCCTGTCAGAGGTATCTTGCTAAAGGTACCTCATTAACAACCTATCACATTTCTATGGCACTGTTCTCATCTGAATTCTGCCCCACCTTATGACATGTTGTTTCTGGAGGAACTTGTCATTGAGCAAATATCCACAAAGTGACCAACATCCCTGCCACCTGTGCACCATGTCTAAAAGGATGCTGTGTGCCCAGGTGGGCACTGGCATTCTGAGGCTCCACGGCTCCGTGACAGGCATGGTATGAAGATGGTGGAGAAGGGGAAGATCTTCATACCATGCCTGTCACGGAGCTGCGGAGCCTCAGAATGCCAGTGCCCGCCTGGGGACGCAGCATCCTTTTAGACATGGCGCACAGGTGGCAGGGATGTTGGTCACTTTGTAGATATTTGCTCAATGACAAGTTCCTCCAGAAACAACATGTCATAAGCTGGAGCAGAATTCAGATGAGAACAGTGCCATAGAAATGTGATAGGTTGTTAATGAGGTGCCTTTAGTAAAATCTCTCTCAACCTCACATAAAAAAAACCTTCTAAATACTCGGTGCAACTTGATTTTAGCAAAATAAATTCATCCCCAAGTGTCCTGCCATGCTTTTCAATTAACAGCCAGACACCACCAGGGTTCCAGATGTGATTATATTGGTACTCTAAATAACTGAGGCACAACCTCTCTATATTTGTAGTGGTTTATTGTGAAGGGAATTGAATTCAAAAGTAGGAAGGTAATACTTGAGCCACACAGGACACTTGTGAGACCATATTGTGCGTACTGTGTACAGTATTATCTATCTTACATGAAGAAGAATGTAAATATGTTAGAAGCAGTTCAGAAAAGGTTTCCAAACTAATACCTGGAATGGGCAGATTAGAACATAGAATAGTACAGCACGGACCAGGCGCTTTGACTCACAATTTTGTGCTGGAGATTGTTTTCAGAGGAAAGCTTGGACCAAGCTAAGCTAGAATTTAGAAGGATAAAAGGTGACTTGATTGAAACATATAAGATCAAGAGGGGTCTTCACAGAGTAAAGGTGGATACAATGTTATAGGAGATTCAAGATCAAATCAGACGTTGCCCCTTTAAAACCGATATGGGGCAATTTTTTTCTTTGGAACTCTCTCCCTGAAGAGGTAGTGGAGGCAGAGTCTGTCAATACTTTTAAGGCAGAGGTCAATAGATTCTTGTTAAGCAAGGGGGTGCAAGGTTATCAGGTTATCAGGGTTAAGCAGGAATGTGGATTTGATTTTACAGTCAGATCAATCACGGCCTTATCAAATGATGAATCAGCTCGAGGGTTGGAATGGTCTACTACTTCATGTACATCTGTATGCATGTTCATGGAACCCTTATTGTCTTTTAGTCTCCTAGCTAGTCCATGGCAAAGTTTAATACTCCACTTGTTCAACTTTGAAAGAAAAGCATATTTTATCACTGGACCACTTTTCTTTATTTCCAAAAAAACTTTATTCATAAAAGATATATAATATATAGTCACAAACACAGTTCGTTTCTGTACAGTAGCATATCAAGGAAATAAACAAGCATTGGAGTTTGACTCTATCTAAACAAACCAAAGGCATCTCTTACTTGAACCAGATTATAGTTACTTGGATTTCAGGCACATCGAGGGTCCAGTAACTGAACAGACCCCAGTTACCTTCAGCAGGAAGACCTCAGACAGTTGTCTTTCCCCACTGTGCCTACTATTCTGGATGGCTAGAAGTTATCAGACTTCACACTACAACAGGCGAGGCAGTGAACCAAGTAGTGAAGAAAACCTTTTCCACACATGGGTCTTTGGATGTGATTGTTTAAGACAGTCTGTGAATGAATACTTAAAGGGATTCATAGCTGAGTCTGAACTAGTAACATCACCAATTCTCCATTTTCTTTCACAAGCTGCTGGAAGGACCAAGTGAGCAATGAAAGCTATGAAAAGGTGAATGATTAAGAATTGTGATTGGCTTTCAACTGTAATGAGTTATACACTCTTAGACACCAGCAACACTTTTGAGTGATGAATGTTCAGAAGTAGAGTTACTTCTGGGCAGAAGGCTAAGAATGCAAATTTTATTGCTACAGCAAAACTTCAGACCGAATTCCATATCTCAGGACTATGAGGGACTGAGAACAATCAAGAGTGATGGAAAGAAAACAACAAAACAACTGATTTTATTAGCCTTGGTATGAATATGGATTAGAGATAGAAAATCAGAAGGTGCAGTCCTTGAAAAGGCAGAGAATACATTTTCCTAAGTTGTTCAACATCTGATGGGAATGTATGGAAGGATCAGTGATGATAAGATCAGCATGAAGTATAAAAGTACCACAGCAACTTTACTGGGAATGGTGAAAGTTTGGTATGGTGAAAGTTTAGTTATTTAAAAGAAAGTTCAATAATATCAACGTAAAAGTGAAGAGAGACTCGGAAGGAGCTGTAGTGATGTAATGAGAATAGATATCTTGATGAGCTGGTGATGTAACTTATGATGTATGGTGTATTCGATGGACTGGGTACAATGGTGTCAATAAAAGAGTTTGAAGCAACCTATTACAGCTCTTAGGGTAAGGAAAACTTATGACAGGACACAAATTACCACAGAGATATCTCTATAATGAGTAGTGTTGAATCGTGAGCCACGCAACCTCTGATAAGACACAAGTCTCTCTGCCCATTTTCTCTCATTGCCTTTTTGTTGCATTGTGATAGCAGCTTTTGTCCAATTCACGCACCTTCTAGGCACATTGTTTGCTTCGTTATTTGTCCAAAACCACACTACTTGAGCTTGGACTATTTTGGTACCATTTTGGTCATTTAAATAGCACTGCCCTCCATCCCCTACACCACACCTTCTCTTTTGTTCTTCTTTTCATCCTTACTCTTTAGTTTGCTGAAAATACATTATATTCTAAGTTTTTCAGATGAAAAGTCTGAAATATTAACATTGTTTCCCTCTCTACAGATACTGTCAGACCTGTCGAGTATTGCTGAATTTTTCGGTTTTAATTATGGCTGAAGAGGTAATGAATACATCAGTTGTGATCTTCTAAAATTTTCTGGATTGGTACAGTGGCTCTGTGGTTAGCACTGCTGCCTCACAGTGCCAGGGACCTGAATTTGATTCCAGCCTCAGGAGACTGTGTGGAGTTTTTCCATTCACCCCGTGTCTGTGTGAATTTCCTCCGGGTGCTCTAGTTTCCTCCCACATCCAAAGATGTGTAGGTTAGGTGGATTGGCCATTCTAAATTACCCATAGTGCTCAGGGATGTGTAGGCTAGGTGGATTGGCTGTGCTAAATTGCCCATAGCGTTCATGGACGTGCAGGTTAGGTAGATTGGCCATGTTAAATTGCCCATAGCGTTCAGGGATGTGCCGGTTAGGTAGATTGGCCATGCTAAATTGCCCATAGTGCTCAGGGATGTGTCGGCTAGGTAGATTGGCCATGCTAAATTGCCCATAGTGCTCAGGGATGTGTAGGTTAGGTAGATTGGCCATGTTAAATTGCCCATAGCGTTCAGGGATGTGTCGGTTAGGTAGATTGGCCATGCTAAATTGCCCATAGCGTTCAGGGATGTGTCGGTTAGGTAGATTGGCCATGCTAAATTGCCCATAGTGCTCAGGGATGTGTCGGTTAGGTAGATTGGCCATGCTAAATTGCCCATAGTGCTCTGGGATGTGTAGGTTAGGTAGATTGGCCATGCTAAATTGCCCATCATATCTGGGAACGTGCAGGCTAGATAAATTTTGCATGGGAAATGCAGTGTTACAGGGGTTTGGTAGGAGGCTGGGTCTAAGTGGGCTGCTTTTTGAAGGGTTGGTGTGGACTTGATGGGCTGAATGGTCTGATTCCATAATTGTTGATTTTGAAAAGGTCCCAGTGGATTGAAAAACTGCAGATGTAAAGTCCCTTTGAAAGTTATAATGCAATCAAATCTTTCAGGAGAGGCAATGGCCTAATGGCAATACTGCTGAACTGTTAAACGAGATAACACTCTGGGGACCTGATATCGAATCCCACCGTGGCAGATGATGAAATTTGAATTCAAGAAAAATATCTGAAATTAAAAATCTAATGGTGACTATGAATCCATTGTGATTGTCAGAAAAACCCATCTGGTTCACTAATGTCCCTTCGGGAAGGAAACTGCCATCCTTACCTGGCCTGGGCTGCTTGTGACTCCTGACCCATAGCAATATAGTTGCCTGTTAACTGCCCTCTGGGCAATTGGGATCGGCACTAAATGCTGCCTAGCCAGTGATGTTCTCATCCTGTGAATGGGATGTTAGAAATCACACAACACCAGGTTATTGTTCAACAGGTTTATTTCGAAGTACTCGTTTTTGGAGCGCTACTTCCAAATGAACCTTTTGACTTTGTCCACCCCAGTCCAACACTGGCACCTCCACCTTATGAAATGGAAATAAAATTTGACACATTCCTTAAGAGTTCTTTAGGGATGGAACAAGTAAAATTGATAGAAGGTATAATTGGAATTCTAACAGGTATGCATTCACTTGCCAGAAAAAGGTTTTCTCTTAAGTTGCAGCTTTCAAAAGAAATTAAACCATTACCTGAGGGAAAAGAAATTGCTAGGCTAAGGGGAAAAGGCAGGGGAATCCCATTAGTTTAATTACTCTTAAGCGAGCCAGTTGAGACATAATAGGCTAAATGCCTGCTGTTATGTTCTTACCATTCTGCAGTTCTGTGGTATTGTGGGAAATTGTTTAGAGTGGGTAGAGGATTGGGTAACAATTCGAAAACAGAGAATCAGATTAAATGGGATATCCTTTTCAAGAGGGCAGCAGAGTAGCAGCATAATGTTCGGGCTGCTGAGTTCGGAACTCGTCTGCTTCCATCTACTTTTTCATCTTTCCTTCTCTTTTACTCTTTTTCTCTGCTTGTTGCATTTTTGGCAGGGCATCGGCAAGAGCAAGAGCAGAATGGCAGCAATGAGTTGGGGTGATGGGGTGGTGGGTGTGGCGGCATGTTCCAGGATTTGGCAGTGGCAGCAACAAACTCGAGAATCGTGTTCCAAGTGCATGCAGTGGGAGTGAGGTCCGAGGGCCTGTGGCAGCACTGAGGCTCAAGGCTTTGGGGAGGGAGGCTCACTTACCTTATGGAGATAAGTCTATCTCATGGAGATGATACTTTTAGATCTGGACGCTTTCTCCTTTCTTCTTAGCTCCATTTTTTTGTTTTGTATATCTGCTTTTTAAAAATATTCTGGTTTTTGTATCTTAGGTAGTTGATTTGATTTTTGTGTCTAAGGCAGCTTTTTTTTTAATTCGGGTTTTCATACTTAAGGCGAGACTGGTGAATGATGACTTTGTACACTTTTCATTGTACCCCTGTACTTCTGTACTTGAGCACGTGAGGCAAAAAAACTAATTCTAATTCTAATTATTTTCAAATTTAGGATGTTGCAGAATTAGTTCTGAGATCTCAACAATTTACAATCATTATTGAAGATTCAGTGATTGTATTTGTTGTTGACACAAAGATACGCAATGAAGCAAGTTGCAAAGACACATAGATTCTGAAAAGGGAGGTAGTTGGGTTGAGAGAGTAGAAAAATGTTTGGCAGATAATTTGGAAAAATGTAAAGTTAGAAACTTTGGTAGGACGAATAGAAAACTGGACGATAAAACCGTAAGCATTGGAGCAGAATTAGGCCATTTGGCCCATTAGGTCTGCTTAACCATACAATCATGGGCTGATATGTTACTCAATCCCTTCTCCCAGCTTCTTCCCATAATCATTGATCCCATTAAAAAATCAAGAATCTACCTATCTATGTCTTAAAAGATTTAGTTACTTGGCCTCCATTGCCCTCTGTGGCAATGGGTTCACAGGTTAACCACCCTCTGGCTGAAGAAATTCTTTTCATCTCAGTTTTAAAGGGTCATCCCTTCACTTTGAGATTGTGCCCTTGGATCCTAGTCTCTCCTGCTAGCGGAAACATCTCCACATCAACTGTATCCAGGCCTCTCAGTATTCTATAAGCTTCAATGAGATCCTCCCTCATCCTTCTAAACTTTGTCAAGTATAACCTAGAGTCCTCAACTTCTCCTCACATGGCAAGACCTGCATCCCAGGGATCATTCTTGTGAACCTCCTCTGGACCCATCCAATGCCAGCACAATCTTCATTAGACATGAGGTACAAAACTGCTCACAATATTCCAAATGTGGTCTGACCAGAGTCTCAAACATCTCAGCAGTACAATTCTGCTCTTGTATTTTAGCTCTCTTGAAATCAATGCTAACATGCATTTGCTTTCCTAACTGCAAACTGACCTGCATATTAATCTTAAGAGAATTCTGAACTAGGATTCCCAGTTCCCTTTGTGCTTCAGATTTCAAAAGCCTTTCCCCATTTAGAAAATAGTCAATGCCTCTATTCTTCCTACCAAAGTGCATAACCTCTCACTTTCCCACATTGTATTCCATCTGCCTCTTCTTTGCCCACTCTTCTGCAGACACCTCTCTTCAACAACTCTACCTGTCCCTCCACCTATCTATGTCATCCGCAAACCTAGCAACAATGCTCTCAATTCGTTTGTCCAGATCATTACTAAATAACGTGAATGGTTGTGGTCTCAAAACTGACACCTTTGGAATTCCACTAGACACTGGCTACCATCCTGAAAAAGATCCATTTATCCCTACTCTCTGCCTTCTGCCAGTACTCTATCCATGCCAATACTTTGCCCCTAGCACCATGGGCTGTTATATAATTTTACCTCTCCTTGAGTGGCTCCTTGTCAAAGGCGTTTTGGAAATCCAAACAGATCATGTCAACTGACTTTCCTTTGTCTAAATTGCTCTAACCTTCTCAAAGAATTCTAATAGAATTCCCCTTGATGAAGCTGTGCTAACTCAGCCCTTTTTAAAAATTATTTATTCATTTATGGGATGTGGCCATGGCTGGTTGGCCAACATTTATTGCCCATCCCTAGTTGCCCTTGAGAAGGTGATGGTGAACTGCCTTCTTCAACTGCTGCAGTCTGTCTGTTGAAGATTGACCCACAATGCCATTAGAGAGAGAATTTCATGATTTTGACTTAGCGACAGTGAAGGAACAGTGATATATTTCCAAGTCAGGATGGTGAGTGACTTGAAGGTGAACTTGAAGATGGTGATATTCTAGATGCCCTTGTCCTTCTAGATGGAAGTGGTGATGGGTTTGAAAGATGCTGTCTGAGGATCTTTGGTGAATTTCTGCAGTGCATCTTGTAGATATTACACATTGCTGCTAATGAGCGTCGGTGGTGGTGGGAGTGGATGCTTGTGGATGTGGTGCCAATCAAGTGGGCTGCTTTGTACTGAATAGTGTCAAACCTCTTGAGTGTTATTGGGGCTGCACTCATCCAGGCAAGTGTGGAGTATTCCATCACACTCCTGACTTGTGTCTTGTAGATGGTGGACGGGCTTTCATGAATCAGGAGATGAGTTAGTCTCTGCAGTATTCCTAGCCTCTGCCCTGCCATTTATGTGGCGAGTCCAGTTGAGTTTCTGGTCAGTGATAACTACCAGGATGTTGATAGTGGAGAACTCAGTGTTGGTAGCTCCACTGAATGTCAAGGGGTGATGTTTAGATTGTCTCTTGTTGGTGATGTCATAGCCTGGCATTTGTATGGCGCGAATGTTACTTGTCAGCCCAAGCCTGAATATTTTCCAGATCTTATTACATTTGGATATGGTCAGCTTCGGTGGCTGAGGAGTTGCAAGTGGTGCTGAACATTGTGTAATCATAGGCGAGCATCCCCACTTCTGACCTTATGATGGAGGGAGGGTCATTGATGAAGCAGTTGAAGCTGGTTTGGCCTCGGACATTACCCTGAGGAACTCCTGCAGAGATGTCCTAGAGCTTTACCATGCTCTTCCAAGTACTGCGCAATCTCATCCTTAAAATGGACTCTCCAATCTTACCATCTCTGAGGTGAGGCTAACCAGTCTATAATTTCCCGTCTTCTATCTCCCTCCCTTCATAAACAGGGGCATTACATTAACTATTTTCCAGTCTTCTGGGACCCTCCCTAACTCCAATGGTTCACGGAAGATCATCACCAATGCTTCTACAATCTCCTCAGTTATCTTCTTCAGAACTCTGAGGTGTAGATGTTCTGGTCTGGGTACCTTATTCAGCTTCAGATCTTTCAGTTTCCCCAGCACCTCTTCTCTAGTGATGGCCTTTACACCCACCTCTGTTCCTGACTCTTTTGAAGTTCTGGTATACTGCAGGTGTCTCCCACTGTGAAAATCAATGCAACACTTAAGATAGCTGGTTGGCATGGACGAGTTTCTGTGCTGCATGACTCTATGATTCTAAAATACCTAGCAGAGGTTTAGAGGGAATTTGAGGACATTCTTTTTCACAAAAAAGGATTATAAGTTCCCAGATACCCACAAACCAACTGTGTACATGATCTTCGTGAACAAAACCAAGGCAGGATCGAAACTGTCTTAGGCCAAAAACAGTGATACATTTTCATTCTGGTTGTTCTGACTTTTCCTGTCCGAAATAATGACTACATTCCAAGTGAAACTATCATGGTCATTCTAACAGATGAGAGACTTAACAAACAATCAAGGTATTTTTCAATGTATAATTTCAATTACATCGCACTATAAATGTTTGCAATAAATTCTGTGTCTTACAATTGTGTATTTCACAACCACCTGATGAAGGAGCGTCGCTCTGAAAGCTAGTGTGCTTCCAATCAAACCTGTTGGACTATACCCTGGTGTTGTGTGATTTTTAACTTTGTACACCCCAGTCCAACACCGGCATCTCCCAATCATTCCATGTGTTGTCATTGTCATTGGATTCTTGCTGTGAATTTGCATGGTTCCTTTGAACAATAGTGTTGGAAATTAGAGTCCATTTAAAACTAAATTTTCCTCCTATTTGCTGTATAGAATAAGATCTCATTTAACTGCTGTTATAGCAGTGATTAGCTTTCCGCAATCATAAACAATTTTCCAGAAAATAAAGGAACAAGAAAGGTCACAAGAATCGCTGGGTTCACCAAGGTCACAATGCACCATTGAGTTGACATCAAAGAACTGTATGGCATCATATAAACTGAGCCCATCCTATTATTCTGGATGCAGGAAATTACATCACCAACCCAAGGAAACTCAAACATATAAATAGAAAGCAGTCTACACCACCAGTACTTCATTCGGAGGCTCACTGAAGATGTTACCTAGTATGGTGATGAAATGTCTGAAAACGAACCTTCCAGCTCAGCGAGCAAACCTACATCCACCTGAGCTACAACTCTCCTCAAAACTCACTACTATCCTATTATTATTGAATTGTATTACCAGAGGGCAGTCCTCATCAAGGATCAGAAGAGAATCAGGGAAGACCCAGGGTCGAGTTCCTTAACACTATGGCAAGACAGCAGATAGTGCCTTCACAACCTTACATTCAACGTTACAGCCTGTTCATCCTCTGGTACTGGTAAACTTCAATAGTCATGGTTGTATCTTACTCGTCCAAATAACTAATGTATCATACTAAAACTACTTTTTCTTATCAAACATAAGAAATTATCTGAAAATTCCCTATAAATCTTTCAGTTGCTTATATTTAGCAAACTGTAGTCATAAATCTCCAAAATTCAGCAATGTTTATCTAATTATCTGCCTTGGCTCAGTGAGCCAGAAAGTGATAGATTCAAGAACAACTCCACCATGATCTCTCCACATCATTAGCAAAATGTTGGTAGCAGGATGAGATCCTCAAACACGAGACAGCCCTGTGCTCACTTACAGCAAGATGTGAAAAATATTCAGTCTTGAGCTCATAAGTGACAAGTACATTGTGCCACACCAGTGCCAGGTGATCATTGCCAGCAGAAGAGAATCTATCATTCCTCCTTTTTAGATTGAATTGTGTTACCATTGTTGAATTCCCCATCATTAAAATACTGTGAGTAACCATTGACCTGAAACTAAACTAGACAAAACATCTCAATTGTGTGGGTCTAAGAGCAGCTCAGAGGCTCGGGATTGCCTGATGAGTAACCTCTGCTCCTTACCTTAAACCTGTGGCCCCTGGTTATTGACCCTTCAACTATGGGAAAACGTTTCTCCCTATCTATCATTTCTATGCCTCTCAGAACTTTGTACACCTCAAAGTTCCCGTCAGCCTTCTCTGCTCTAAGAAAAATAAACTCCCTATCCTATTGAGTGTCTCTTCATAGCTGAATCACTCCAGCCAGAGCAACATTGTAAAGAATCTTCTGTATCCTTTCTACTGAAATCACATCCTTCCTACAGGGTCGCAATTGCACATGGTGATCCTACTGTGGTCTAACAACCATTACATATAGCTCCATCATAACTTCCTTGCTTTTGCATTCAATACCTTGACTAATAAGACAATTATTCTATATGCCATCTTTACTATCTGATGTATCTGTCCTGCTTCTTTTGGGATCCATGAACAAGCATATTCTGGTCCATCTCATCCTTTGTATAACCATAATCCTATCATTTAATGTGTACACTCTTGATTTCTTAGTTCCCCCAAATGCAAAATGCTGAATCTTAATTTGTTGGGTGGAATGGACCAATTTGGCTTGAGTAAAATAAGATTTGAAGCAACTTTTATTTTACTGACCATCCTAATATGAAGGCATTATTAACCCCTCACACACAGTTTCACATCACAGAGACACTCTTTTAAATCCAGACGTCCTAAAAACGGCATTATCTGAAAACCAGATCTTTTTTGACTGCTGTCATTTTAAAATAATTGCACAATGTAGGGAAGCAGGGGTGGAAAGGTACTAAATCCAAGGTGAAAAGTAAGTTCATATGAACAGCCACATGACCATTTACCTAAAGTGCTTCACAATCATATCACTTGGTTTTTCTGTATCTTGGATTAAGGGGTTCCAATCTGAATTAAAGCATTCTAATGATTTTACCCCCAGAATTTGGCAATTCCAAAACCCAGCACAACTGGTGAATGCTAGGTCAGGGGTTGCCTTTAACCTGCAGCTTAAACAATTCTTAAGTCTTAAAAATAATGTGCTAGATTTTCCATGGAGGGACAATCTCATTTTTTTTACAGAAGGAGGGAGCTCCGCATTTCTAATAGGGTACTGTGATCAGGGTTCCTTCAGAAGTGCAGAAATAGGCTTCCATTTTGACAGTTCTCTCCTTGTGTAGTTTAACTCAGTCCCTGTAAATAATGAGATTTAAAGGTCCAGAAACACCAGCATCCAGCTTTTGTCAATGTGTGAGTACACAAAGTAAGTGTATTGGGAGGGTAGAATGCCAGTTCAGTGGGAGGTAGACGTCAGGTAGATAGAATGTGGATAGGGTCCCAGGCTGAAAGGTGGCATGGAAGCCAGGAAAGTGATGCAGTGTTTAATGTAGATCGGGGTAGGTTGGGAGAAATCAGTTGTGCCAGTGGATTGGGGATGTGGGGGTGTTAGGTCCCTAGTAGGGAAGGGGTGATTGTGTCCAGGGTGTTGGTGGGAGGAGGGTGGAGGGGGGGGGGGGGGGTAAATGTGTGGAGGCACATCGGATCCAAAGAGTGGAATGAGTGTTTGGTGCCAGCTTGGGGATAGTGAGGAATTGGAGAATATGCCCAGAGTGGGCAAAGGAGGGTTGGATCAGCAATGGGATAGGTCACTTTCAGCAGTGAGTGAAAGGGTATTGGGTCCAGAGCAGGAGAATGGGGGTCAGGTCAGGTGGAGGGGAAGCAGGTTTATGTCCGGTGGCAAGGGAAGAGATGGGGTGGGGGTTGAGTCATAGATGGGGTGGTAGGGATGTCAGGTCCAGTGCCATGGGAAGGCGAATCGGGTCCTCCTGCAGAAAAGACGGGATCAAGTCTGGAGTGGGAATGGGGTTGGTTCAGGTCTAGTGGCTGCAGAGGGAACACCAGGTGATGCTGCAGGGAAGAGCAGTCTGTGTCCAGAGTGGGGATTGAATCCCAGTGCCTGGAGAAGCAGTGTCTAGTCTGGTGTATGAGAAGGGGGTGTCGGGCTCAGGTTTGGACTGATGTATCAGTTCGGGGTGGGGTATGTTAGTTCAGGGTCTGGTGAGTGTAGGTCTGGGGGAGGTATAGTCCTGGATGTATGAGGTAAAAGTGAAGTTAGTTGAATCGTTACTCAGCAGCTAGACTATGCATTTAATTGTCTATCCACTCCGGAGTAATCCTTTACCAGCTTTCATCAGAATTCTCCAAGCTGAATGCAGACATTCAAAGTGTTTGAGGCATAGAGGAATTGCCCAGCAGAATCTTCAATTTCTCAGGCAATACCTTTGGAGTTTCCTCTGATGGATATTCTTCAAGGTTCTCAGGCACAACTCCCGTATATGCTGGAAGAAAGACTGCCTAATCATCAGAAAATCTGGGCCAATGCTTCATTTTCATGGATGCATAGGTACGTTTGATGCTTTTCCTTTGTTGCATTGCCTTTTTTTTAAACGTAGCCTTCGTTCTTCTACATCTTACCCTTGGCAGTTTTGGGGTAATTCTGTGAAGCTGTTTTCTTAATGTGATGCCTTCTTGAACTGCAAAGCAGGTTAGGTATACGATTTTAACACTGCAGGAGATTTCTGGGAGTGATAGTGAGACTCCACGCTGGGAAAAAGATTTCTAAAATTACTTCATATATTTCTATGATATAGAGTAAATTAAAGATTCAGATCCCCGCTGAGCAATGGTGCATTACATTCGAATTACATGCTTTTAAGACTGACTTTTAAAGTTCACATTGTTGGTGGGAGTCTTGACAATTGACAGGACCAATTGAAAAGTTGTAAGTACCCCAATTTGTCCATTATTTTGTGACCAGCAGGGAATTTTCACCATTGTATCAATTTAAAATATTAGAAGAATTAGAAAATTGCTCCCTATGTTCTATAAGTCAGGAATTCTGGACTCACAGTCCAAATTCAAGCTGAGCATTTGCATCAATGCAAAATTCTATTTGTCAGCTGAGTGTCAGTGGTAGCCTTCTCACCTCTTACCCATCAGCTTGTGGGTTTAAGCCCTGTTCCTGAAACCTTAGTGCATTATATAAGTTACGATTTGACTGCAGCTCTGAGGGAATGTTGCACATTTGCAGGTGCTGTCTTTTGGCTGAGATGTTAAATGAAAACCTTCCAAGGTCAGTGTAAAAGATTCCTCTGTACTATTTGCACATTCTTCATATACAATCACAATATTGCATTCAGATTACATGAAGTGCGTGGTAGTTTTCAATAATAGTTAGCTTTTGAGGCTGAATGTTGTGGATTATGTTCAGAGATCTGAGCTTAAATTATAATGTATAACAATGGTTCTGAAAGGGTTAATTTTGGGCGCTGCATTAGGCTCCACCCAATCTGATAATCAGTGGAGAATGTAGGAGACGAGTTCAAGATCCTAATGGCTGACTCCTGATAGTCTTCATAATTATAACTAACTACCCAATATAATTAGTAACTATTATTTTTATGCATAAACTACATCATTCTGTTTGTTGTGAAAACAATTATCTCTTGTTAAGATTAATTTATGATTCATTTTCTTTCACTATTAATCAAACAGGTTCTTAGGCCCAATGTATAATATATTATCAGAGGTACCACCTTTCAATTGTTAAACCTGCCTGCCCTTTCAGGTGAACATAAAAATGTTAGGATTAGGGTTAGGTGTAATGTTAGGGTTAGGATGAACCTCAAAAGTACTTCCCTGGCCATAAAGTAGATGCCCTGAGGTTGTGAATGCTGCTATATAAATGCAAGTCTCTTTCTTTCTATTCTTGTTTCTGTTTGGCACAATTTGGATCATTGCTAAAATAGAATAAATCATACTAACCATATTGACATGGATTTATTAGTGCCAGCCTCCAACAAATTACACAGAACAAGCAGTTATTAATTTTTGATTTACAATGGCCCTACTGCATTCTATCAGTAAAGGGTCCTATATCCAAGTAAACTACGTTAAACTTGACCCACATTGTTTCATATCAAGTGATCTCAGCAAAGAATAAGTAGCTTTGTTCACCCTGTTTCACTCTGGAACTTGAACTATTCTTGCATGTACTGTGGTAAATGATCCAAATAAATTCCACTGAAAACCACAGTTGAATAAATCCAGAATTAAGATCTTGTTATGTTTACTCTAAAATAGTAATGGTAATAATTTTAATATAGACATGTTCTACAGTGAATAATGTCGTATTTACTAATAACATAGTGACTTAAAGTGACAGATAAAGATGCTGAGTTGGCGTCTATCCAGTATCTGCACTGATTTCCAATATATGGCTATCAGATTAGAAAGAAAACAGTAAATAGAATGGTTCCATTAAAAAGTAAACATGTAGTTCCAGAGGTGAGTGGAATTCAGTTATTCTCGCTATACTGAAGTCAAGCTTTGCCTATGCAGTTCCAAAGCAGAATAGACAAGCAAACAGTGAAGGTCTGAAACATGTGATGAATGAAAGAACTCATCTGAAATGTACTTCTTTCTTACTCGGGCATTGATTAACTTTTTGGGCATTTCCATCATGTTCAGTTTCTATTTTATAACAAAGCAAATTTGATGGCAACGCTGGAGCGAAATAGAAAGGTGACTAGAAATAATGAGAGCTGCGGTGCAACAATGTAGGAAATTGATTAAAAACATGATGATCCTTGTATCTTCTTTATTGATCTTTCGTACAGATTACCAAAACCTTTAACAGCAGAAAACAGCCGAATACACTTCTCATTTGTCTCCTGAAAATATCTGCAATATCTCTGTGTTTAGTATTTACTTTCTCATTTAAACTATGGAGTAATAAGTCACATTTGGTGTAATGGAGATTTACATAAGATTGCTGTTAATTCGGGTTTGTACCCGTAATGAACACTGTCTTTTTATATGTGTATTTGCAAAGCACAGTGTCGTTATTTAAAGCAGTTTATGTACACAAACACACATGTTGTGCAGTCTTCTATTGACACACAGTTAAACATAGTTACTATTTTAACATCTGTGGCATGACATTTGATCAGCTGCAATTATCATTAGCATGCACTTGTGTTCCTTATATGTGGCTGGGGAGGGAGAGATTGGAGGGTAGAATAAACTGGCAGAGTGATGACCACCAGCACATAGGAGAAGAAAAAAGGTATCAGGTAAAACAAAATGAGCGTGTTGGATAATAGCAGGGAAGAGAGGAGTTCCATATCAGTTCTATAGGAATGATCTAAGAAGGATACTGAGGAATAGAAGGACAGGTTTGCAGTGCATGTACATAGACGGAGAAAGTGCAATGAATGCGCTGTTGTGTTATGTCTCACAGTTGGTATGTCAGTATTCCTTTAAGAGACATAAGTCACATTGCTGTATCAGCATGTGACCTGCGGATAGAAACATCACATACTCCATTTTACCCCAGGTTCACCTGAGGTCTGACATGCTGTGAGAAGAATTGGGAGTTCTTGGACCCATGGATGCCATCACTGTTGTTGGAGATTTAGGCCAGCCATCTCCAACTTGTCAGCATCAGGCCTTGCTAGAACAGTGCATGTGATATGTAATGGAGCTCCTACTAGGTGCGACTCCTGAAGCTGCCTTCATCACTATGGGAAAAAAGGAGAAGGTACTCATCAGATCACCAATTTCAGAAACAAAGATGTTTGCCTCCAATCAGAATGCCTGTAGGAGTTCTCAAACCTCCTACTGTTGCAGACAATGTATCGACAGGAGGAGACATCTCGAACCGTATTTCAAAGATGGACATTTTTGAGTTGGGGGGAGACCCAGAAGAGGCAGCTTGTTGTGTGGACAATTTTGATATGTTGATGATGCTGGGTATTGTGACCCAGTAAGCTACACAATTGTTCTAAAGATAACTGTCCAGGAAAGATTCCTGACTGCTGGATCCCACCCCATCCCTGGGAAGAAATCCGAATTATTCAAGGAATTGTGCAAGGTCATAAACACTTGGCCACTCCACTCCATGATTTTCTGAGGAAAGCAGAGAATGCCACAAGAATGGTTGGGAAAGTGTACAAGGTGTGATACTTCACAGAGCATTACGGGGAATTGGAGCCCAGCATTTAAATTTGAGAGTGTGGTGCTGGAAAAGCACAGAACATCAAGCAGCATCTGAAGAGCAGGATGCTCTTCTTCCTCAGGCAGCTGAGGAAATTTGGCATGATGGCGAATATCTTTGCCAACCTTTATAGGTGTACCATCAAGAGAATTCTGTCTGGATGTATCACTACCTAGTATGGCAACTGTAACCTTCAAGATCGCAGATGGTTACAGAGAGTGGTTAACTCAGCCCGGACAATCACAAAGACCAACCTCTCGTCTATAGAATCCATCTACCAGGCCCGCTGTCAAGGAAAGGTCACCAGCATTCTCAAAGAGCCATTCCACCTGGCAATTATTTTCTACAACCTCTACTATCGGGGAGAAGGTACAGAAGCCTGAACACATGCACCAGCCGGTTTCGTAACAGTTTCTACCCCACTGTTGTTAGGATACTGAATGGACTCACAAACTCTTAACATTTGCCTGTACCTGTGTTTTTGTTTTTGCTGCTGTTTGCCTATTATTTACTTATCTATGCTACTTAACTCTATGATCTGCCTATATTGCTCGCAAGACAAAGCATTTCACTGTGTCTCGGTACACGTGACAATAAATTCAATTCAATTCAATTCGATTCAATTCTGTCTGCCACATTTAAATAAATAATTAAGGATCACCTCAACTTGTTAAAAGCTGAATTAACCCCGATATTCCCTTGTCTTCACGATACTGGAGTTATTGAACAGAATGCAATACGCTGCATCTAGCTCTGATTTATTAAATACAGATCAAGTACATTAGGAGAATTTACTCCTCTGAATATTTAATGCTCAATATTTCAAAAGACATAACTTAAAAGCAAGTAAAGGAGTAAAAGAACTTTGATAGGAATTCCATTGCTGCATTTAATTGTTACTGATATAACAAGTATTGTCTTAAATGCACAGCTGCTGGAAGCCAAATGGTCCTATTAGTCCTACCTAATCTGGATGTTTAAATCTGGTTAAAAATAGATATTAGCATTTACTATTGGAATCTCACTTCTTTATCTATGTCACCAATGAAATATCCAACATTGGAATATTGCAATTTGGATGTTAGTAATTTTTCACAAGACGTTTCAACAGCTGAAAGTGATTTTGTTCAAACTCTGCATAATGTGTCCACTGATCTGCACTGATATTTTTAGCTGCTTTAGAGTAGTTCATTTGTTCCAGCATTCATCTCTGTCAAGTAGGTTTCACCATCTGCAGTCTTCACAGTGGTATAAATCTATTAATCCCTCTGATAACTGGATTTTATTTGATTGCAAGTAAACAATGTATTCTGGGATTTCGCTATTTTTATGAGCTTTGATTCAGAGATTCAATGTCTTTAATCAGTTGCATCGATGGGTGGAACTAAAATCTCTGTTCTATTTTACTTGAGTGGTTCTAAAAAGAATTTTTTATTTATATTGTGCATTATCAGGCTAAAACAGCTCAACATGTTTCACAGGTTGGTTAATTTTGATTTGTAGGAACCATAGTTGGATGAACAATGATAACTAAAATTGTCCAGTTCAATGATATTTTGATTTCAGAATGAATTCAGCCAGAAATTTGAAATTAAAAAGAGAAAGATTTGCATTTATATAGTGCTTTTAGTGGCCACCAGATATTTCAACATTCCTGAAGAAGGGCTTATGCCCGAAACGTCGATTCTCCTGTTCCCTGGATGCTGCCTGACCTGCTGCGCTTTTCCAGCAACACATTTTCAGCTCAGATTTCAACACTCTATACAGCCAATGAAGGAAATGTGACAGCCAAGGTGCACACAGCAGTTCCATTGAATGACGATATGGTAATGACCATGTAATCCATTTTGTGATATTGATTGAGGGATAAAGTTTAGCCAAATTAAGAACTCCACTGATCTTCTTCAAAATGAGATCTTTCTCATCCACACAAATTTCCTGAAATATAACATTTATTCAGTACTGTACTAGAGTGCTAGCATTAATGTTGTTCTCAATATGAAATAGGATTTGAATCTGGAACTTTGTCAGGCTAGAATCTGTCCAATTAATGTCTTTTAGAGAAGGAACTCTGCCATCCTTACTTGATCTGAGCTACCTGTGATTCCAGACTCACAGCAATGTAATTGACTTTGATTGGTCCTCTGAAATGGCCGAACAAGTCACTCAATTGTATTAAACTGTTGTAAATTCACAAAGAAATGAAACTACATGGACCAAGAGGAGATCAGGATCTATGAATATTGCAGCGAGTAACTCACCTCTTGATTTCCCAAAGCCTGTCCATCATCTACTGGGCACAAGTCAGGAGTGTGATGGAATGATCCCCACTTGCCTGAATGTGCAAAGCATCAACAAGTTTCACGAAGCTTGACACCATCCAGGACAAAGTAGTCTGCTTATAGAGTTATAGAGATGTACAGCACAGAAACAGACCCTTCCGTCCAACTCATCCATGCCGACCAGATATCCCAACCCAACCTAGTCCCACCTGCCAACACCCGGCCCTTATCCCTCAAACCCTTCCTATTCATATACCCATCCAAATGCCTTTTATAGGTTGCAATTGTACTGGCCTCCGCCACTTCCTCTGGCAGCCGATTCCATACACGTACCACCCTCTGCATGAAAACGTTGCCCCTTAGGTCGCTTTTATATCTTTCCCCTCTCACCCTAAACTTATGCCCTCTAGTTCTGGACTCCCCCCACCCCAGGGAAAAGACTTTGTCTATTTATCCTATCCATGCCCCTCATGATTTTATAAACCTCTATTCGGTCACCCCTCAGCCTCCAACATTCCAGGGAAAACAGCACCAGCCTATTCAACCTCTGCATATAACTCAAATTCTCCAACCCTGGCAACATCCTTGTAAATCTTTTCTGAACGCTTTCAAGTTTCACAACAGCTTTCCGATTGGAAGGAGACCATAATTGCACACAATATTCCAAAAGTGGCCTAACCAATGTCCTGTACAGCCGCAACATGACCTCCCAAGTCCTGTACTCAATACTCTGACTAATAAAAGAAAGCATACCAATCGTCTTCTTCACTATCCTATCTACCTGCAACTCCACTTTCAAGGAGCTATGAACCTGCACTCCAAGGTCTCTTTGTTCAGTAACACTCCCTAGGACCTTACCAATAAGTGTATAAGTCCTGCTAAGATTTGTTTTCCTAAAATGCAGCACCTCGCATTTATCTAAATTAAACTCCATCTGCCACTTCTCAGCCCATTGGCCCATCTGGTCCAGATCCCACTGTAATCGAAGTGTCATTTTCATTGAAATGATTCATTTGAATTAAACAATAAATTCTGCTTTATTTTGGGGGAAAGAAAGCAATTTTTGAGTTGTCAGGACCTAACAGCGTGACCAACTATTCCAGATTTTCCAGGGATGGGGGGGATTTGGGTCAGGCATAGCGCAGCAAGTTTTCCTTTTTTATAAACGTTCTTTCATTTTTGAAACCACCTCCACAAATATTCATTCCCTCCACCACTGACATTCAGCAGCAGCTGATGAAGGGTTCTTGCCCAGAATGTTGATTCTCCCGATCCTTGGATGCTGCCTGACCTGCTGTGCTTTTCCAGCACCACACTCTTAATTCAGCAGCAGCAGTGTGTAGCATTTACAAGGTGCACTGTACAATTACTTCCAAACAAACTAATCATCATAGACTGACAAGATCTTTTGGCTGCTGGTAGGCTGAATGGACAATTCAGAGACTAAGCAATTAAGGAGTCCCGAGGCCTACATTGTTTTAATTCCAAACCCAAGTTCACTTACAGCTAGAAGGAACCTGACAAGGGCAATAGGTATGTGGGATCACAACCTCCAAGTTCTCCTCCAAGCCACTTTCTATCCTGGCTTGGAAATATATAGCCGTTCCTTCTGTACTACTGGGTCAAAATCCTGGAACTGATTTTCTAATGGCATTCTGGGTCTATGTACTTCACAGATTGAAGTGGTTAAGAAAGTAGCTCATCACCACCTTCTCAAGGGCAGTTAGGGATGGGCAATAAATGCTAGCTCAGCCAGCAACACCCACATCCCATGAATAAATATTTTAAAGAGCTGAAAGATGTCCAACATACTGTAAAACAGTATGGGAATTTTTGATGCATTTGAGGAATATCTTCCCAATTGAAGCTAAACTGAAGATTTGATGTTCTCTCCAGTTCAGAGTGGCAAATAAACATTGGCCTTACAATTGTTAATTTTGAAACCTTTCTACAGTGTTAGCCCCAGGACTCCTTAATTACTTTGTGTCTGAATGGCCATTCAGCCTACCAGCAGCCAAAAAAAACTTGTCAGTCTACAATGATTAATTTGTTTAGATGCTACTGGAAGAAACAAGCCCCAGCTTCTTCCAATGGCACCATTTCAATCTTCAATAATTGCCAAGTTCTTAACTTACTTCAGAACTGCTGCCAATGCAAAACTCAGACTGTAAATATTCTATAAATAAGGATATAGGTTTCAAACCTAAACCCTGTGCATCAGAAAGAGTGCTGGTGCTATTCTTACCCCTCCTTCCTAATCATAGGTAGGATGGTTTTGAAAGGCAAAAAGGAGACAGGCACAGAAAATAGATTCATATACACATTTTGTTGAATTTTTTTAACAACCATTTAATAGTTTTGCACATCACCATATTTAACCACAGTTGTACCTACAAGTTCAAATTCATAGTTAATCCTTTTTACTTTTACTTTAATCTAGCCTCTATTATGGGTAAACTTCTGGATGTTAATTTTCCTCCAAATTTACCCTGACAATGCTTCATTTGCACTCTTTGACAGGTGTCAGGGCAGAATGGGGAGGGAGAGGCAGGACAACTTTTTAATGCTTATGGAAAGTTTTGAGTCCCTGATGTGGTTTAAAATGGAGGTGGACAGTTACAAAAATCTATGCCACTGTTTGGTGTGCCAGGTTCCTGGGTACCATTGTATCCAGAATCAGTACCCATACACAAGCAACAAATATCCAATTAGACTTGGCAAAGACCGTTTAAAGCCAATTGTCAGACATTGCCTGGAGGACTGCCTTTGGGTTCCCAGAGGAGACAGGCAATAGTTTTGTGTCTCGACACAGCATCTTTTTAACAGACGCAGAAGGGACTTATGCTGCAGACAGGCTTACTGCTCCTCTTGGTCTACCTGGCTTTAGCCGTAACTATAGGTTTCCCTGCACAAAGGATTCCTCTTCTTAATGCTGATCTGACAGCAAAAAGGCAACTTTTATTTGAAAGAGTCATTCTGTCATAGAGATTTATAGCATGGAAACAGACCCTTGAGTCCAACTTGTCCATGGCGAACAGCTATGCTATATAAATCTAATGCCAGTTGCCAGCATTTGGCCCATATCCCTCTAAACCCTTCCTATTCATATGCCCATCCAGATGCCTTTAAATGCTGTAATCATACTAGCCTCCATACTTCCTCTCACATCTCGTTCTATACTCTCATTGCACCACCCTCTGAATGAAAAAGTTGCCTCTTTGGTCCCTTTTATATCTTTCCCCTCTCACTTTAAATCTATGCCCTCTAATTCTAGACTCTCTCACCCCGTGGAAAAGACCTTGCCTATTTACCCTATCTATGCCCCACTCATGATTTTGTAAACCTCTATAAGGTCATCCCTCAGCCTCTGACGCTCCAGGAAAAACAGCCCCAACCTATTCAATCTCTCTATAGCTGAAAACCTTCAACCCTGGCAAATCCTCGTAAAACGTTTCTGAACCCTTTCAAGTTTCACAACATCCTTACTATAGGAGGGAGATCACAATTGCAAGCAGTACTCCAAAAGTGACTGAATCAATGTCCTGTACAGCTGCAACATGACCACCCAACTCCTATACTCAATGCTCTGTCCGATAAAGGCAAACATAACAAACGCCTTCTTCACTGTCCTATCTCCTTGTGACTCTACTTTCAAGGTCTCTTTGTTTAGCAACACTTCCCAGGCCCTTACCATTAAGTGTATAAATCCTGCCCTGATTTGCCTTTCCAAAATGCAGCACCTCACATTTTATCTAAATTAAACTCCATCTGCCATTTTCGGCCCATTGTCCCATCTGATCAAGATCCTGTTGTAATCTCAGGAAACCTTCTTCGCTGTCCACTACAACTCCAATTTAGTGTAATCTGCGAAGTTATAAACTATACCTCCCAGGCTCACATTCAAATCATTTATATACATGACAAAAAGCAGTGGACCCAGCACCAATCCTAGTGACACACCACTGGTCACAGGCCTCCAGTTCAAAAAGCAATCCTCCACCAAGCTAAAAAATATATGTGGATGGGGAAGTTCCATGTTGGGATACCCTCTTCCTCACTTACCTGAAAAAGCAGTCTGTTGTTTATTTCACCTTTCATATTCACTCTCGAGCTCACCGCCATACTTAATTGGACTGTATCCTATCACCTTTAATCGGCCAATTTTCTAGGAAATCACAGTCTGGTAACAGCACCCCAGGCAGAAGAGCTTTCTGATGCCACTTGAGCCTGATATTGAGACCCATGCTGCATCTGGCATGTCAGTGTGTGGCTGCTTCTATGGATAGGTTGGCAGCTGCCATGAAGAGCCTGATCAGGTCTCTCAGGGTCTGCGGGATATATGCAGAGACCTGTAGTCCATTGCTCCAGTCATTAATGCTCAGCACCAATGGCAAGGCAACAGGGGCATGATTGATCTTGACCTCACTCCCAGGGTCCCCTCTGCTCAAGGAGAGAGAAGGCACTCAACCAAAAGAAGAATCACATACAGTGCCCCAGTGAATGATCCTCTGAGGACACTTCAGTGGTGGCCAGGCTTTCTACCTCCACTCCGCTCGCCACTCTCTGCCCTTTGGGAGGCAAAGCAGAGAAGGTGAAACTACCCAGGGCAGGGCACACACAACATGTCAGGGCCCTCTAGACAGAAATACCATGGGATTACCCGACGAAAGCTCCAAGATCATTGGGCTCTACTGTAATTGTGGACTTTAGGGTTCACTTAGATATAGAGGGCATATAGGTGTCGTGTGATACTTCATTGTAAAACATCCTCAAATTTGTAATTATATGTTAATAGTTGATCATCAGCTATGTAAGTGATTTTTTTTCGAGATGCAGCTGCATAATTGATGGCACAGAGCCTTGCTATCCTTAGCATCAGCTGATATTTTATGGTCCAAGATGTGAAGTCAGCAGCTCCTGCACCATGTGTAGATCAGATGAACTTGGAAGGTGACTACTACTTTGACAAATAGTGTGAATCATTCCAGACTGTAATACATTGCTTGTGCAGCACAGCCATTAATGGGATTGATTCCTGATGTATCATGTGGTGGTGAAGAGTGTTTGAGGGCAGGATTTGTACTTCAAATGGTAGGTCAATGCCTCAAGTTTATGAACAGAATGTTGTGCTCTTGTGTGCCTTTCACCTGTAATTTATGGGTGTCTGTTTAATTCTATTGCCCTTAGAAATGCCTTGCATTGTATAAAACAGAAGCCTCACCTCTTACAGAATGAAACACTGACCTGCCCACTCCGGGTGTGGTGGCGGCCATTTTCAGCTCCATTGCACACTTGTTTTTTGCACATGATGGAAGGAAGCAGTGACCGCCCTTCGCACAATGAGCATCAGGTTCATGAAACACCAAATGTATACATTCTCTTCACAGTAGCCCTCCTCATCACTATTGGCTTTGAATATCTCCGCACTCCTACTCAACCTGTCTATCTAGCTCTTCATAGCTTCACTTTACCCTCTCAGCTCCAGGCCTACTGAGGTAACATGGCAGATAAAGTTGTACATTGTCTCCATATTGAAGCCAGGGTATTCCTGATTGTTCACAATTCCCTTCCCTCATTAACCATTTCCATTTTGTGCTCTATAGTCTCATGCACTATATGTTGAGTTGCTTACCCTCATGATTATTATCCCCTTTGCATCCCAACATGCTGCCTCCAATCCCCACAATTAGGTTTCTGATTCCCTCCGCTGTATCTGATGACAAACTGCTTGGCTTTATGTTTGCATTAAAAGGAAATTCATTACATAGGTACTGTGAGCATTTCAGCCCTGGCAGAGGGGTTAGTGCAAAAACATAAGGGGGGGTGGGGCAAGGAGGCTTTGAGCATTCAAGTAGGTGAAAGGTGAGTGAATGCTAAGAGAGCAAGCATACAGCCTGGTCCAGTCCACGAGATGGTGTCTGTCCCTATGCACAAGTGCTCTTGCAGCAGTATTACGATGCAAGAATACATTGTTAAATCATGCAAATAGGACCTCACCACTCCCTAATGAGAATCCCACCTTGCTGTTCTATACTTGGTTGGAAAATGGGACATTTTCCTCTGACATCAAGAAGCACCTCGCTAACCATCTCGTATGATTTTCCCAACTTTCTCTCCAATGCCCATGTTGTTCAGTATCAGAGACAACTCCGTCCTCTGTTTCTCTTTTAAGATGCTGTCTGACCTACTGAGTATTTCCAACCATTCTTGTCTGTATTTAAGATTACTTCCTTGCTTTCATTCTCTCTCCCCATTGATAAATTGAAGCATAGGAGAAAAATAATAATTGCAATTTATCTTTTATAAGGTTTGCTAATTAATTTATTACAAAAGGAGAGAGTTCGAACAATGACTGACCTGCTATGTTTGCTCAGATAATTTTTTATCTATAAACTCATATTAGCAACTAACAGGTTCTGTCAGAATTTTGAAACAGTTTAAAAAAAATTGCAAGTTGCAAGCAGCTAATGTTCACTTATAATAACTGGAGAGACCAATATTAAAATCAGATAATTCACAAAATTGACAGCATACATTGGAGATACATAACAAACACAGAGAATGCTAGAGAAACTCAGTAGGTCTTGCAGCATTTGCGTACAGAAAAACAGAGGTTAACATTTTGAATCTGGAAATCCTGTTCTTCACAACTGGTTCAGATTTCCAGCCTCAGCAGTAGTTTGCCTTTATTGGAATATATTAAACAGTTTATATTTACACTCTGCTCAGGGTGCATTCCTGTCTTTTCCCATTTAAATCTATTGCCATTATCTTTTCCTCTCTCGTATGCTCATATAATTTTCCTTAAAAGCATCTATACTATTTGCTTTAACCTCTTCCCCACATTATTTGAAGTCTACATTAACTAAAACAGAAGAGTTCAGGCTTAAGTATATTCTGCAAGATTAAGTTAAAAATCACACAACACCAGGTTATAGTCCAACAGGTTTATTTGGGAGCACTAGCTTTCGGAGCGCGTCAGATGATGAAGGAGCAGCGCTCCGAAAGCTAGTGCTTTCAAATAAACCTTTTGGACTATAACCTGGTGTGTGATTTTTAACTTTGTACACCCCAGTCCAACACCGGCATCTCCAAATCATGACTGCAAGATTGAACCTGTGAATATGCTTTTAGTTTTAATTTGCATTAATGCTATGGTCACTGGTTTGTAATAAAAACAGAAATTGCTAGAGAAACTCAGTGGATGTTGCAGCATTTGCGAATTTTTCTTGAAGAAGGGTCACTGGACCTGAAACATTTACTCTGGTTTCTCCCCACAGATGCAGCTAGACCTGCTGAAATCACTAGCACACAATGGATTCGAACCAGGCAGGATGATGTTCACATTGACTGGCTCCTACAGGGCCAGCAATTTTCCCTCAGGAAAACAGCTATAATACTGATTAATGCAGCTCTCTATTAGCAGATAGGAGCTTAAATATTTTAAAAGGAGAGAGGAGATAATTACTCCTCTTTTCACATTTAAATTAAGTTTAAGTGGACTTGTAAAATGCCCAGGGCTCCTTGTAATCATTGCAATGGTTTTAAGTTCGAAATGGTGAAAACTGAGCATCTTCACAAAGGGTATTTGGGCTCGAAATTTTGACTCTGTTGTGTTTCTCTCGAAACATGCTACCAGACCTGCTAAGTTTCTCTGGCACTTTCTGTTTTTATTTCTTTCCCTCCAGTTGGTTGTGGAGTGAGTTATCGTAGTCTGACCCTAGGTTTTAACCTTTGGTTGTGTTAGTGCAAAATTGAAATCATTTTGAAGTGGCATTTTTAAATTCACGATGTAAAAACAGCCTGAGAGATACAGGGCGTGGCTCTGCGTCTCTGAGTAAAACATAAAAGAGTGACTTTGAGTTCTGGGGGGTTGTCTCATTAAATAGAAAATGAAATCCAGCTGCCACTGGTCATGGCTCTGTTACCCATTTCACTGTAAACTCAGATCAAATGATCTTACCCTGCTCTCCACATCTTTGAAAACTAGTGTGTACTTGCAAATTAAATTCTGCTGAAAATTATAAGGAGCTGTTGAAAGCTTGCTTTCTTTGGGAGATACTTCTGTGGTGTCAGCTCAGCATTTAATTAAACGTTAAGTAGTTCTGCAAAGCCAATTACCTGACAGACTTACAGATGGCAACAATGTTGAAATAGAGCAGGCGATATTTTAAGGAGGGCATTAAAGTAACTTTCTTATTTTCAAAGTCTTTTTTTATTTTACTCACATCATTCCTACATCAGACGTGCAGGCTGCAGGTTGCTTGCCACCTCTTCCAGCTGTTTTATTTGTGACTGACATATGAATACAGTTGTGCTTGTGTAAAACAGAGACTACAGGCCCTGTCTATTTATGTGTGTGGTACAGATTGACTGAGTTGCAGGTCTTTTGTGTTGACAATGATGAAGTGTCGATTGAATCAATGAAGTCTGAGTGTTGCTGTGAGACGATGCAAACGACAATGCAAATACACAAATTTTGTTTGTCCTTTATTTTTCTACTCGAGCTAAGAATTTTGTTTATACTTTTATTGCAAAATGGGCATTATCGGCTTGGCCAGCATTTATTGCCCATCTCTAGTCACCCTTGAGGAGGTGGTGATGAGCTGCCTTTTTGAACTACTGCAGACTTTAGAAGAATGAGAGGAGTTCTAATTGAGATATAGAAGATGCTGAAAAGGATTGTCAAAGTAGACCTATGGAGGATGTTTCCTCTTGTGGGGCAATCTAGAATAAGAGATCGTAGTTTTAGGATAAAGGGTAGCGGATTTAAAACAAGAGATGAGGAAAAATTACTTCTCTCAAAGGCCTGATAGACTGTGAAATTTTCTACCCCAGAATGCGGTGGTTGCCAGTTCACTGAATACATTTAAGGAGAAGATAGGCAGTTTTTTCATGAGTATTGGATTAAAGGTTATGGAGAATGGATGAGAGATTGAAGTTGAGGCAAAGATGAAATAATTTTGAATGGCAGAACAGGCCGGAGGGATTGAATTACCTACTTATGCTCCCAGTTGTTATGTTCTTATACAAACACAGAAATAACTGGACGAACTTAGCAGGTCTGGCAGCATCCGCGAAGAGAAGTCAGCATTAACCTTTTGGGATCAGTGATCCCTCGTCAGAACTGATGGGAGCTAGGAAAAGTGGCATACATGCTGAAAATGAGGGAGGGGAGTGGGGAGAGTGTTGGTAAAGGAGTAAGCAATGTGTGGAGATGGAACCCAGAGGGATAGAAAGACAGTGAGGCAGCCAAAGTTATGATTAATGGTAAGCCAGGGAGAATGAAGAGCTGATAATGGTCTAGGGTGTGGACATGGGTAAAGCATATGGAAGAATACATTTAGATGCTAAAATTATTGAACTCAATATTGAAGGTGCAGTGCTTCGCTGGAGCACTGCAATCTCTGAATCGGCTTCAAACTGCCTTATAGGTAAGAAAAGGGAAGGATGATATAAGAAGTGGAAAGCTGTAGAAGTCGTTAACATCCTCTTGCAGCCAATATATAAACAGACCACTCTTTTGAGAGTGACATTACACAAGGAAATGCACTCCATTGTCAAATATTCTTCTGGGGTTATGTATGATCAACTGGTTGGATGGCCAAGCAGAGATTTCTTGTACTTCAGTGAATTAGAATAAGGCTGATTTTTTTTCCTCCTTCTTGGCATTTGAAATGTATTGCTACCAAGTTCTGCAATGAGTATGAATAAAATAATGACAAAAGCCAGGTTCTGCTATAGTCAAGAATCCTGTAAATTTTATTCCCCATCATCTGTAATCAAAGATGACTATAATGGTTTTGGTAATGACCTTTGTGCTTGGCATAGCTTAAGTACGTCTCTAAGTAGTTTCTGCATTAATCACAGAAACACAGAACTCATTTGCACAGACTACCATTTTGCTCTATTTAGTATTCAGTTAAGCTGAAGGAATGGCAGTTTTACCTTAACAAACATATGATTAGTGTCTAACTAAGAATTGCGGGAGAGATACCTACAGTTGTTTTGTTTATAGTAAACGCCCTTGTATATGAAACATTACTTTAAAAGATGCAGAGTTTAATTAAATTTACTGGACTTTTCAGTAACTTTCCCTGGTGTTAGTAAGATCACACTGCAAAACTGAAAGCAGTTCTTCGGCTGAAAACAGCTCACTTATATTTGCAGGCACTTCAGGAAATATTCATTCTTTTTAAGCAATGTTAGAGTTGAATTAACTTTAATTGCTTTATCCCACAATCCAGAAGCTAGTGCCACATTGGCTTGAAACAAACATCCAAGCAGCAATGTTTACTGTGCCCTCCACTAATTTCGGTCTCTGTTGTTTCTCTGAGATCTTTTTGTCATAGCGTTAGTTCCTCAAACACCACAGCAGTGCCTTTGCATTACTGTGTCAAGTTGAAGAAGCTAGTTTTTATGCAACATTTGCCACTGGAGTCATAGCACTTGTTCCAAGATTTTTTTCTTAGGCTCAGCCCATAAAAGAAAATATAGTCAAGTTCATTTAGAGTCATAGCGTCATAGAGATGTACAGCATGGAAATAGACCCTTCGGTCCACCCCGTCCATGCCAACCAGATATCCCAACCCAATCTAGTCCCACCTGCCAGCACCCGGCCCATATCCCTCCAAACCCTTCCTATTCATATACCCATCCAAATGCCTTTTGAATGTTGCAATTGTACCAGACTCCACCACATCCTCTGGCAGGTCATTCCATACACGTATCACCCTCTGTGTGAAAACGTTGCCCCTTAGGTCTCTTTTATATCTTTCCCCTCTCACCCTAAACCTATGCCCTCTTGTTCTGGACTCCCCGACCCCAGGGAAAAGACTTTGTCTATTTATCCTATCCAAGCCCCTCATAATTTTGTAAACCTCTATAAGGTCACCCCTCAGCCTCCGACGCTCCAGGGAAAACAGCCCCAGCTTGTTCAGCCTCTCCCTGTATCTCAGATCCTCCAACCCTGGCAGCAACCTTGTAAATCTTTTCTGAACCCTTTCAAGTTTCACCACATCTTTCTGATAGGAAGGAGACCAGAATTGCACGCAATATTCCAACAGTGGCCTAACCAGTGTCCTGTACAGCAGCAACATGACCTCCCAACTCCTGTACTCAATACTCTGACCAATAAAGGAAAGCATACCAAACGCCTTCTTCACTATATTATCTACCTGTCACTCCACTTTCAAGAAGCTATGAACCTGCATTCCAAGGTCTCTTTGTTCAGCAACACTCCCTAGGATCTTACCATTAAATGTATAAGTCCCGCTAAGATTTGCTTTCCCAAAATGCAGCACCTCGCATTTATCTGAATTAAACTCCATCTGCCACTCCTCAGCCCATTGGCCCATCCGGTTCAGATCCTGTTGTAATCTGAGGTAACTCTCTTCGCTGTCCACTACACTTCCAATTTTGGTGTCATCTGCAAACTTACGAACTGTACCTCTTATGCTCGCATCCAAATCATTTATGTAAATGACAACAAGTAGAGGGCCCAGCACCGATCCTTGTGGCACTCTACTGGTCACAGGCCTCCAGTCTGAAAAACAACCCTCCATCACCACCCTCTGTCTTCTACCTTTGAGCCAGTACTGTATCCAAATGGCTAGTTCTCCCTGTATTCCATGAGATCTAACCTTGCTAAACAGTCTCCCGTGGGGAACCTTGTCGAACGCCTTACTGAAGTCCATATAGATCACATCTACTGCTCTGCCTCATCAATCTTCTTTGTGACTTCTTCAAAAAACTCAATCAAGCTTGTGAGACATGATTTCCCACGCACAAAGCCATGTTGACTATCCCGAATCAGTCCTTGCCTTTCCAAATACACGTACATCCTGTCCCTGAGGATTCCCTCCAACAACTTGCCCACCACCGAGGTCAGGCTCACTGGTCTATACTTCCCTGGCTTGTCTTTACCGCCCTTCTTAAACAGTGGTACCACGTTTGCCAACCTCCAGTCTTCCGGCACCTCACCTTTAAATTTGTAAATAAACATTTTTATGTTGTGTTTTTCTGAGGTCTTTATCAAACAACATTGTGTGTGCATTAATTTTTGTGCTATATTCACATGAACTGTGGATAATGATGAAGTAGAAGAAATATTTTGTTTCCAAAACTTAGGATTTCTCTGCCAGCATCATCAGAGCTGTATCACGTATGAAGCATGTCACTGATGAGAGGAACTTGAAATGATAAATTAAAGCTGTCATGGAAGGTGCTTATTGGACCATTTTATTTAATATATTAACTTCTGCACAGTTACCAAGAAATTAAATAAGCCCAGTGATGACACTGCACTTTACTCAACAGTGTCTTGCTAATGGTTATTGCTTAATTTGATCTGAACCTAAAATGAGTGCTACTTTGCAAGAGGACAGTGGGTGCTTGTACCTGGAGTGTCTGCCACATCCCTGGGGCAATTCTTCACTCCTTCCTTGTAACCTCCTCAATCAGAGATTGCTGGTCAGCTGTGGTACCCTGCAAACCTCTTTCAAACATTGCTACCTGTAGGTATGGTGACGGTTAAGGCCAAAACACTGAATGTTTTCGAGAAGGAGTTAGATATAGTTCTCAGTGTCAAAGGGATCAAAGAGTTTGTTATTGGGAAGAAAGTGGGAATAGGGTGAGGAGTTCAATGATTAGCCCTGATCATGTTGAATGGCAGAGCAGACTCAAAGAGCCAAATGGCCTACTCTTGTTCCTATTCTCCATGTTATTTTTTGAATGAGACATTCTTCCAAAAACAGTTCCAGCTCCTTGAGGCAGCTACAATGCACCTTCTCTCTAAGAAACTGACTTTAACTAGTGGAAGCTAGTTTTAAATTTGCTAGCCTTGTATGGATGAAGACCATTTGTTTCACATGCACCCAGTCAAGAACTTGGTTAATGCAGGACTGCACACTACCACCATGGTGATAACTAGACAGAATGAAGTTTGCACACTGTCTTGCTTCAGTGTAAAGTAATCAGCCATGCACAAATGGGCCTTATCTAGTTTTATTCAATCCTTAATTTCTGGTTGGACTCTCAGCGACTTGCAAAGTTTGTTGAAGTTCTCTTATTGTGTGCAAATTGACTGGCAAAAGTCAAAGTCAACTTCTACTGGGTGCTGCTTCAAATGAACATCTCACAATATTGGCGAAGGAAGATGGTACTGGCCCAGATATTCTGAGGAGCAGAATGACGATTCCCATTAGTTTTATGCTGGTATTGAACTCCAGATTTCTAACTTGGGATTCTGATCCAACCTCCTTTGGAAAAGCGTAGCATAGCTGAAATTACCAGTGATCTCCAGTGGTTTAGGTTAACTGGAAAATGTCAAACTGCAGCCCTTTATTGCAGTTGTCAAGTTGCCATGTTCCGAGATTTAAATTTCCAATATTAACAACAGCCAAGCAGCCTGTGAATCAGTCAGGTGAATATGATGTTAGGGTGGCAGTGGGTTAAGGGGTTAAGCTATCAGAATGGATAGAATGCCAAGAGGGGAGGGTACTAGATGAATATTGGATTGTTTTGGGAAGTTCAGGGTGGTTGAAACTTTATTGCTGGAACAGCACAGCAGGTCAGGCAGCATCCAGGGAACAGGAGATTCGACGTTTCGGGCACAGGCCCTTCTTCAGGAATGAGCAGAGAGTGTTCAGCAGGAGAAGATAAAAGGTAGGGAGGAGGGACTTGGAGGAGGGGAGTTGGAAATGTGATAGGTGGAAAGAGGTCAAGGTGAGGGTGATAGGTCGGAGTAGGGTGGAGGCGGAGAGGTCAAGAAGAAGACTGCAGGTCAGGAAGGCGGTGCCGGGCTGGAAGGATCCGGCTGAGACAAGGTGGGGGGAGGGGGGATGAAGAAACTGGTGAAGTCCAAGTTCATCCCCTGCGGTTGGAGGGTTCCCAGTCGGAAGATAAGACGCTCCTCCTCCGACCGTCGGGTTGTTGTGGTTTGGCGGTGGATGAGTCCAATGACCTGCATATCCTCGGTGGAGTGGGAGGGGGAGTTGAAATGCTGTGCCACAGGTTGGTTGGGTTGGTTCGTCCGGGTGGCCCAGAGGTGCTCCCTGAATCGCTCCGCAAGTAGGCGGCCTGTCTCCCCAATATAGAGGAGGCCACACCGGCTGCAGCGGATGCAGTAGATGATGTGGGTGGAGGTGCAGGTGAATCTGTGGCGGATATGGAAGTTTCCCTTGGGGCCTTGGAGAGAAGTGAGGGGGGAGGTGTGGGCGCAAGTGTTGCACCTCCTGCGGTTGCAAGGGAAGGTGCCGGGAGTGGTGGTTGGGTCGGTGGGGGGTGTGGATCTGACAAGGGAGTCGCGGAGGGAGTGGTCTCTACGGAAAGCTGATAGGGGAGGGGAGGGAAATATATCCTTGGTGCTGGGGTCTGTTTGGAGGTGGCGGAAGTGACGGCGGATGATGCGCTGTACATGGAGATTGGTGGGGTGGTAGGTGAGGACCAGTGGGGTTCTGTCCTGGTGGCGGTTGGAGGGGCGGGGCTCAAGGGCGGAGGAGCGGGAAGTGGAGGAGATGCGGTGGAGGGCATCGTCGACCACGTCGGGGGGGAAATTGCGGTCCTTGAAGAAGGAGGCCATCTGTGTTGTACGTATTTTGAACTGGTCCTCCTGGGAGCAGATGCGGCGGAGACGAAGGAATTGGGAGAATGGGATGGCGTTTTTACAGGGGGCAGGATGGGAGGAGGTGTAGTCCAGGTAGCTGTGGGAGTCGGTAGGTTTGTAGTAGATGTCCGTGTTGATTCGGTCGCCTGAGATAGAAACAGAAAGGTCTAGGAAGGGGAGGGAGGAGTCCGAGACTGTCCAGGTGAATTTGAGGTCGGGGTGGAAGGTGTTGGTGTAGTGGATGAACTGTTCAACCTCCTCGTGGGAGCACGAGGTAGCGCCGATACAGTCATCAATGTAGCGAAGAAAAAGATGGGGGGTGGGGCCAGTGTAGTTGCGGAAGATGGATTGTTCCACATACCCTACAAAGAGGCAGGCATAGCTGGGGCCCATGCGGGTGCCCATGGCTACTCCTTTTGTTTGGAGAAAGTGGGAGGATTGGAAAGAAAAGTTGTTCAGGGTGAGGACCAGTTCGGTCAGTCGAAGGAGGGTGTCGGTGGAAGGGTACTGGGTGGTACGGCGGGAAAGGAAGAAGCGGAGTGCTTTGAGTCCTTTGTGATGGGGGATGGAGGTGTACAGGGACTGGATGTCCATGGTGAAGATGAGGCGTTGGGGACCGGGGAAGCGGAAATCCTGGAGGAGGTGGAGGGCGTGGGTGGTGTCACGAACGTAGGTGGGGAGTTCTTGGACTAATGGGGACAGGACCGTGTCGAGGTATGCCGAGATGAGTTCGGTTGGGCAGGAGCAGGCTGAGACGATGGGTCGTCCGGGGCAGTCAGGTTTGTGGATTTTGGGCAGGAGGTAGAAACGGGCGGTTCGGGGTTGTGGGACTATGAGGTTGGAGGCGGTGGATGGGAGGTCCCCTGAGGTGATGAGGTTATGGACGGTCTGGGAGATGATGGTTTGGTGGTGGGGGGTGGGGTCATGGTCAAGGGGACGGTAGGAGGAGGTATCTGCGAGCTGGCGTTTGGCCTCAGCGGTGTAAAGGTCAGTGCGCCAAACTACTACTGCGCCTCCCTTGTCAGCTGGTTTGATGGTGAGGTTGGGGTTGGAACGGAGGGAGTGGAGGGCTGCGCGTTCCGAGGGTGAGAGGTTGGAGTGGGTGGGGGGAGTGTGGGAGTTCAGGTAGCGGTTAATATCGCGGCGGCAGTTTGCTATGAAGAGGTCGAGGGCAGGTAGGAGGCCAGCACGGGGTGTCCAGGTGGACGGGGTGTGTTGGAGGTGGGAGAAGGGGTCGTCAGAGGGTGGGCGAGAGTCTTGGTTGAAGAAGAAGGCACGGAGGCGAAGACGGCGGAAGAATTGTTCGGTGTCACTCCGTGTATTGAATTCATTGACCCGAGAAGGAGTAGCCATGGGCACCCGCATGGGCCCCAGCTATGCCTGCCCAAAAGGAGTAGCCATGGGCACCCGCATGGGCCCCAGCTATGCCTGCCTCTTTGTAGGGTATGTGGAACAATCCATCTTCCGCAACTACACTGGCCCCACCCCCCATCTTTTCCTTCGCTACATTGATGACTGTATCGGCGCTACCTCGTGCTCCCACGAGGAGGTTGAACAGTTCATCCACTACACCAACACCTTCCACCCCGACCTCAAATTCACCTGGACAGTCTCGGACTCCTCCCTCCCCTTCCTAGACCTTTCTGTTTCTATCTCAGGCGACCGAATCAACACGGACATCTACTACAAACCTACCGACTCCCACAGCTACCTGGACTACACCTCCTCCCATCCTGCCCCCTGTAAAAACGCCATCCCATTCTCCCAATTCCTTCGTCTCCGCCGCATCTGCTCCCAGGAGGACCAGTTCAAAATACGTACAACACAGATGGCCTCCTTCTTCAAGGACCGCAAATTCCCCCCCGACGTGGTCGACGGTGCCCTCCACCGCATCTCCTCCACTTCCCGCTCCTCCGCCCTTGAGCCCCGCCCCTCCAACCGCCACCAGGACAGAACCCCACTGGTCCTCACCTACCACCCCACCAATCTCCATGTACAGCGCATCATCCGCCGTCACTTCCGCCACCTCCAAACAGACCCCAGCACCAAGGATATATTTCCCTCCCCTCCCCTATCAGCTTTCCGTAGAGACCACTCCCTCCGCGACTCCCTTGTCAGATCCACACCCCCCACCGACCCAACCACCACTCCCGGCACCTTCCCTTGCAACCGCAGGAGGTGCAACACTTGCGCCCACACCTCCCCCCTCACTTCTCTCCAAGGCCCCAAGGGAAACTTCCATATCCGCCACAGATTCACCTGCACCTCCACCCACATCATCTACTGCATCCGCTGCAGCCGGTGTGGCCTCCTCTATATTGGGGAGACAGGCCGCCTACTTGCGGAGCGATTCAGGGAGCACCTCTGGGCCACCCGGACGAACCAACCCAACCAACCTGTGGCACAGCATTTCAACTCCCCCTCCCACTCCACCGAGGATATGCAGGTCATTGGACTCATCCACCGCCAAACCACAACAACCCGACGGTCGGAGGAGGAGCGTCTTATCTTCCGACTGGGAACCCTCCAACCGCAGGGGATGAACTTGGACTTCACCAGTTTCTTCATCCCCCCTCCCCCCACCTTGTCTCAGCCGGATCCTTCCAGCCCGGCACCGCCTTCCTGACCTGCAGTCTTCTTCTTGACCTCTCCGCCTCCACCCTACTCCGACCTATCACCCTCACCTTGACCTCTTTCCACCTATCACATTTCCAACTCCCCTCCTCCAAGTCCCTCCTCCCTACCTTTTATCTTCTCCTGCTGAACACTCTCTGCTCATTCCTGAAGAAGGGCCTGTGCCCGAAACGTCGAATCTCCTGTTCCCTGGATGCTGCCTGACCTGCTGTGCTGTTCCAGCAATAAAGTTTCAACTTTGATCTCCAGCATCTGCAGACTCACTTTCTCCTCGAAGTTCAGGGTGTGTTAGCACTGGTGGCAGCAGGAGGGGGTGATGTAGGGTTCAGTAAATGCGAGCAATGGCGGGCCTAAATCAGGCCTCGAAGTTGGGCTGTACGGATAGATGTTAAGTCCCAAGCCTTCAGGCCAGTGGAGAGCAGTAAAGTTTCCAAGTTTTTAATGAGATTCTGAGGAAGGGTCACTTGACCCGAAACGTTAACTCTGATTTCTCTCCACAGGTGCTGCCAAACTTCCTGAGCTTTTCCAGCAATCTCTATTTTTGTTTGTGATTTACAGCATCCACAATTCTTTCATTTCTTTTTAATATCTAATATTTCCAGCAAAACTATTAACTGCATTGGCACTCTTCAAATTCTTTGACATTGACCGTTTTCCCGAAAGCTTCTAGATACAGGGAATTGTACAGCTGAATCTTCAGTTTCCTGGGATCTCCCCATGGAATCTGATATATTTGGATTGCACAGGGTTCTGACATTTAAATGCAGTCTGCGCTGGCCACTGGAATATCAGAGCCAATATTTCTTCTCATTTTATCTCACCGTTGCCCTAAAACAGTGGGTTTAAAAAGGTTTTAAAGTAAAATTTGTTCCAATTTAATCATTATGAACGGTTACTGTACTCAAACATTAATACTTCAAAATTGTGCTTTTACAATTTTTTGCTTTTGAACTTTAAGCTGTGGCCTCTGGGATGACAAAAGCAAATATTGGAAATTAATATGACGTTACAGAGTTGTGTTATATAGGTTGTTGCAATATCAATGGGTGCTATGGAGATAGTCTGAGGCTAAGATCCTTTTGAATATATTTCCTTGTTCTTATTAACTTACATTGAGACAAATGAGGTAAAATAGATGTTTGCAAACAAAAGAAACAAATGAGCAGTTTGCTAATGGTTTTGAAGTGGTGTTATCAAATATAAGTCTCATTCACTATATCTCATGTACAATCAAGGCCAATCTCTGCTGCACTGCAATTTTCTCACCATTCATGCAGGCACTAAGAATAGTTCTTATCTCAATGACAAATCAAACTTCAGTTAAGGTGAAAATATGAAACAGTACTATTGCAGTTCCTGCTGATATGGCATCTGTTGCAGCATAGAGCGCCCCTGGTATGCAACTTGTAAAGTTTGAAGTGAACTGATGTTCCAGAAATAGAAGCTGCTTGAAAGCTCCCTAGTACTTTACATGTTATTTAATGTAACAGAGGAGTTTTTGAATGGTGTTCTGTGAGCTACAGTGTCAGTCTTATTACCCCACGTTTGTTTTAAATGGTGAAGGAAGAGGAAATAAAATGGAAGGAAATATTATCATTACTGTCAGCTGTCTTAAGAGAAACATGGAAAGAGGCTTTTGAGGAACTGTGCAGATTAAAGTGAATATTGATAAATGGAAGGTATTGCACATAAACAATGATTAACTACTTATATACTCGATGAATTGTTATGAACTAGTTTATGCTAATACTGAAATTGTGAGATGCTTGTGGACCTTTTGCTTAACACGTCCAACCACAAGCAAGCTGGAACTCTGAATTTAACTTAACCGGAACATTTTACATTTTGCCTGATTTTATATTTAAAGACATGAAATAACTGCACAGAGTCTAGTATCCAGTCACCAAGTTTCCCTTTATTTACATGTGCACAGTACACTGGCTGTGACCAGTCAGCTCGGAGTCAGTCCCTGAAGTCAGGAAACTCTCTGAATCCTCTCTTTATTATTTTTCTTTTTTTATGAACAGATCTTCTGTCATTCCTGTTCATTTTTTCCCCCCAGCACCCATATTGTGTGTATGCAGGTGTGAGACACAGTGAAAGACACAAGGTGCACAAATCTTTATTCAAATTTCCACCACAAGGAAGAAAAGAAACACCCGAGTGGTCAGTGACAAGCAGTGCCCTTCACATCAAAGGGCAATGCTGCGTGATCAAACAGTGAAGGGGAGGGCAGGGATTAAATCAAAATAGAGTTGGAGGGGGAAATCCTCTCTGAATATTTATCAGCCAGGGCTCTGTGATTGGCTCAGCTTAACAACCCCAGTCAGTGACCTCATAGTTAATGAGATCCACCTGGTTCCAATCATTATACCCCATCCCCCTCTACATCTGAGGCACTCCTCCGAGCTATATCAGGTATTGATCAATTCCTCGGTAGTTCTCTAATAATGACAGTCTGCATCAGCCTAGTGTTATGATGTGGTATAAATTTCACCTTCCTCCAGCAGGGGATCCTTTGCTTTCCATGCTGCTTTCTGCAGAGAACCACCAAAAACCACAGTGTTCATTATCCATATCCAAAAATCACATGTTTCTCAACTACTTCAAGTTTTCCACATTGTTGGAATTGTTTTGGTAATCTTACATTCCAAACTGCATTTAGCAATATCATCTATGAAAGCTAATAATAGCATTTCTGTGAGTGAGGTATAGTGTTTGCTAGCTGTAGCAAACTTGTTTTTAACAGAGTCTGGTCACCAGTTAAAGGGAGGGGAAAGGAAAACAACATTCTATTTCGATCCATAATCATATAAAAGAAGCACATTGAAATTTGTTCATGATGAATTACTATACGTATGGTTCTTTCCCCCAACAACTTGTAAAATGTTTCTTGTCTAGTTCTCTCTGTAACTAGTTTACAATGAGAGATCTTTTACCTTTTTAAGTTGTTACTTCATATAGATGTTAGGCACTAACTTTTATCAATGTTTTGACCATGTGAGCAAGGAAATTGTTGGTTGCTTTGTATGATTTACGTCCTTTCTCTAAGTACTTTAAATAAACTCGATGGTATCCTACTTATTTAATCCACTTCATTTATGGCTATCAAAAATAAGTCAACATTGTAACTTTCAGGAGCTTGTTATCATGAGCAGAATGCTAAATGTTGCTGTTGTTTCCTCTATCCGAATTGTTTGTAGCCTACTGTCTTTGACCAACACCATTTATTCCTAGTTATAAGTGAAACAAAAAATTATCTGCTGGACATCATCCTTAAATTTTCATTGTAAAGATTATGAATAACTTAGACACATCAGCAGCCTATTATAAGAATAGAATCTCTTAATTTTGTTTGTCTCAATGTGTTGTAAGGCTGCTTCAGATCCACAGCAGGTTATGATCAGACCCTGGGGAACATTCTTCAATTCTTTATGGTTCCATATGGGATAGTCCAAACTGTTAATCTTCCAGGTGAGGAAGGATAAACTAGCTCCCTTTTTTTATTCATCGAAACCCTCAGTTGGTTTCAACAAAGTTCTTTTAAAATTGAACTCTTCCCTTGGGATTATCTTTCACCCAGACCCAAATGAACTGACATTTTTAAAGGAGTCAATTCAACCATGCTTTCTTGGATTAAGAAGATGAGTGAACTTATTAATTACTACATATGAGAAGAAATTTTAATGCTATGCACGTGGATCAGAAATAATAAGCAAGTCCGATGAGATACAAGTTTCAGAAAATGATATATGGATCAGTCTCTGACCTACTTGCAAAGAGCAGTTGGTTAAATATCACAACCATTACAGTGGAGATTATTGTTGGCATTGATGTTGGTCGGCAGTCAGTCGACTCCATGATCCTTAGATTTATAGTTTGGTTGAGGTTCTGTGGTTCTGATAACTTTCAACGGTAATTAAATTCCAGCATTCAGGGTGAGAGAGGTCCCTTTGTCTTTCTGTTTTTTTTTAAAAATGCATTACAGCACTTAGAATCAGAGGGGATCTTTATCTGAAATAAAAAAGAAAAGGAATTGATAATTCTTTGACAGTAACCATCACAGTACAAATTCTTATATATTCCTAGACCTGTCTGCAAGAAGTGGCTTTCAGCAAAGAGAGAAAGAGAGAGACTCTACCCCTGCTATCTTTTTAATGCTTCTTATTAAGTATCTCCCTGTTTGGAATTCCCCAGACAATTTACATATGTGAGATTATACAGACTTCAATTGGGATTTTTGCCATTCTGCCACTGATTGAAAGTCCATAGTTCTGCAATATATTTTGAATCGAAAAGAAAACAATTCTATAAATATATTGTACTTGATTCATCAACATAAGAAACATAATAGCAGGCCACTGACAGCCCATTTTCAGCTTCACAGGAATGACCATGCAGCACCCCTTCCCTCCCACACTTCCTTCATCCAGCTCCATGTGAATTTCAGCCTGTCTAAACTTTAGCTGCTGTTTAGTGCCCATTTGGAACCTATATCTCCGCAAACAAGTTCAAAATGGTTTGAGGCCTCCCAACAGCAGCTTTCAGCAGGTGCCATTGGTGCATTGTTTGCCTGTTTTGAGCCAAATTTAAGCATTACTGTCACCTGTCACACTGTCATCAGGGTATGAAGCAGCAAGACTGTCAGGATAGAATTCACTTCATTTTAGCAGCTCCACAAATCTCATGCAAAATGATTGTGCACCAGTTGACATTGAATTGTCAGTCACAAGATGCCATATATAGGAACGTTGAAAATAGGAACAAGAGTAGGCTGTTCAGCCATTCATTCAATATGCACACTACTGATCTCTCAACTTTGTATGCTGTTGCTGCTTTTACTCCATACCCTTTGATCCTTTTAACCCTAAGAACTATATCTAACTTCTTCTTCATAACATTCAATATTTTGTCCTCAACTTCTTCAGTGTCCACAGGTTTACTGTTCCCTCCTCACTGCATCGATTTCTCCTCATCACAACACTAAATGGTCTGTCCCTTATCCTTAGACTATGATCCCCAGTTCTGGACTCCCCAGCCAAAAGCAACATTTTTCCAGCATTTAATCTGAACAGTCCTTTTAGAATTTTGTAGGTTTCTGTAAGATTCTCCTTCATTGTTCTAAACTCCAGAGATACAGTCCTAACTAATCCAGTGTCTCTTCATATGAACGGCGTGGCTGCACAGTGGCTCAGTGGTTAGTACTGCTACCTCACAGCACCAAGGACCCATGTTTGATTCCAGTCTTATTTGGTCCAGTCAGATTCCTGGGCTGCTCAAGAGCTCAATATCGAAAGTTTTCCTACAATTTCCATGGAGATAATATGTCTCCAAGTCTAATCACATGCAACAAAAACAGAAATTGCTGGAGAAACTCTGCAGGTCTGGCAGCATTGGTGGAGAGAAAGAAAATTAAACATTTCGGGTCCTGTGCACATTCTACCATGCCTTATCGTCAATACAGGCATATTCATTTGGGAATTGCTCATTTTCTCATTTCGAAAATGTTGTATTCCAAGAAAACTGATTCTTTAAACTGCCACTTATTGTGTTTATATCACTTCATTTTGATTGTACAAGTTCCAAACACCCAACTTACATCATTTATTCCAAGAAACCTGCTTTAGAACATTTTCAGAATCATCCCAGCATCATCTTGACTGAAATCTTTAACAGATTCACACCTGAGCTATCGTATGTTCACAACACTCTTGCAAATCATTTCAATTGCTCTTGATCAGAGAACTTCTTACCAATTTAGTGAAAAGTGTACCACTTCTCTTTCGTCATGACCAATGGTTACTCCTCAATCAAGCATATGCACAATTGTTTACTGTTTACAAGCTTAGTTCTCATTTTGAAATACAAATCTACTCTTAAGCAAGGTAACAAAAATCCTGTTCCACCTGCCCAATTCTACCAGATAGCTTGATATAGGAAATTAAAGAATGCTCTAAATGCTTTAAAGAATGCTCTTCTGAATTTCAGACTGAGTGAGGCTCATTGTGAGATACAATGAGTTCAGTTTTACTCTCCCTTACTATGATTATTTGTGTCAAAGTCTAAGGGTCCTGCAGGCAAAAATGCTCCATTTCTCAGAGCTAGCATAACCCTGTGGTTGAAGAGTTTGCTTACATTCACTTTGCAGATTTGCAGACAATTATATTCATATGGATGAGTCACTAGTGTTTGTGTACCACACTGTGATAGGGGTTGGTGTCAGGGCAGCACAGCGGGTAAGGGGTAGTTAAAGATTTACAAATCCTGGTTCATTCCCATGTTTTGATTTTTTTTTGGTTGTTTTTATTGGCAGGTAGATCAGTTGCTGTCAGGACAGAGATAATTAGCAAAACCAAAGAAGTGAGATGAGGAAATGTTTAAAATGTATCAGATTATGATCTGGAATGCACTGCAGGTGGTGAAAGTAGCTTCAATGGTATGTTTTGCCATGGAATAGGACATATACTTGTAAAGGAAAAGTTTACAGGGCTATGGGGAGTGGGACTAATTGAAAAGATCTCACAAAGAGCTGACACAGCACAATGGGCTGAATGGTTACCTGGATAGGGAAAAGAAGGTGGGACACTTATTTTCACTTAGAGATCTATTTCAATGTTTAGATCAAACTCTTTAAATTAAGAATTGAATCAAGTTCTGGTTTGTCCAAATCATTCATCTGAATTTACTGACTCTTTATTCAAATAATGAATTGAATTCATCTTCAATGTTGAATTAATCAAACAGGTCAATGGCTTCTTAAAGAAAGCATTAAAGTGAAAATACATAATGCAACACTCTCTGTGTGCCATGGAATCAGTCAATTAGGTTCATCTTTCTGCCTTATTCCCATAACTAAATACCATAAAATCGAAAGTATATGATTAATATTCATCTTGATGATCCAACTTCTGTAAAGGAAACAAACAATTTGGGTTTCTGATTTGAAATTCAGATTTGGTGAATTGGCAGGTAAGAACTTGCTTTCAGAGAATCATTATGCTTAATAATTTTATTGCTATGGACTGTGATTGAAAAAAAGCATGTTTTATGCAGACAACAGGAACAGATAGAAATGACAAATCCCAAACAGTTTTTGATGACTTGAATTGTATCGATTGGTACTGTGGAATAGTTCAATTTGTCCTTCTAATCTGCACCTTAATCTTTGTTTTCTAAACTATTCATTAGGTCGACAGGTTAAAATCAATATAGAAAAAAATGTGTGCCTAAATCAATGGGAAAAGCATTATCTGCCCATTCTGTAAATTAGAAACTGTGTCCTCTAAGAGAAACTGCAGGAAGCAATTTATATTTTAACTAAAGGGTAGTGAAAGGTCGCGAATCAAATTAGCATCCTTCCATTTATGAAAGATGATGGACATGTAGCAGATAAATTCATTTCAGATTGGATGTCTCATACTGATAGCTGAAGTGACCAATCCTTTAGAGTCAGGTTCTGCCACAAGTGATGCGCATGAAGCTACCAAGCACAATTTCATGTTATTGCTGTTGGTGTTGATGACTGCTACCAAAGTATTGTAGCTGCTGATCATCATGGTGCTGCTCGGAAACCCACAGACATGTCTCCATTTTCCTCTGTCAGCAACTGACCTACTGCTGCAGTAATCAACGTACATGGCCATCACAACATGTTTACAAGCATCCTTGAAAGAAATTTGGACATTCTACTGCTCGTCTGACTCTGGCGACATTATCTATAAATGTCAAACGTTAGTTAGAACCATGCCAAATTGATGCATATCCCACAATTATTCGTTTCTTTTCAATATTTTGTGTTGAGAAAGAAACTTGTAAAACCTTAAACTTTTAATGGAAAAGTATCAAAGAAACCTGGGGCTGGGTTTTATTTCTCTTTAATATGCTGAACAGCTGTTGTAATTTCCTGTGCGTTGAAGCATTCATTGTTACTTTCTTCCCTGGCAGCTCTTGTTTTAGACCCTCAGTTACTAATAAACATAATTTAATATTTTCATTGCAGATTTTGTTGTGCTGTAAACAAGTCAGTTTCTATTCTCCTCGTAAGGAATTAAGGGCTACGGGGAGAATGCGGGTAAGTGGAGTTGAAATGCCCATCAGCCATGATTGAATGGCGGAGTGGACTCAATGGGCCGAATGGCCTTACTTCCGCTCCTATGTCTTAAGGTCTTATGAATACTGAAGGCTGATTTGTGTAAGTTCGCAGGCCATTGAAATATATTCAATTGGTCACACAGTATGGTAACATTAAGAGATCAACATGTATTTGGGAATAGCCATCAAACTTGGAGGAAAATTGCCAGTCGATGCCTTATCAGGTTCAGTAGCATCAGTTGGACTCTTAAGTTGGCCGAGCATCTTTAATGACTTGCAATCTTGACTTGCAATGACCCCTACCTACAATTTAAATAATATAATTCAGAACATAACAATAACTTCCACTTGTTATCCAGATTGGATATTTATGTTGATAACATGGATAGCATACATCTTTTATCTCTCTCTCTAAAGCACACCAGATAAATTCCAGATGAGGTGTAACTTGTTCAGATTAAATTACTTTATCCTAAGTAAGGTGAACATAAAGAGCAGTTATAAAGATCAGATTACTTAAGTTTAATCAGTACAACTTGTGACCACTTAAATTGTGTTAATAAGGAAAGAATGCTTTCCTACTTCAGTGGATCATTGTGAGAGGTCTTCTAGCAATCTTCCTAGCCTTTTCATCTTAGTAAAGGCCAACCAACAAATTTGATTCCAATGACAGCTTTTAAGGAAAATGGATTAATTTCCTTCTTCCCATCAACCTTCCACCCAGAGCAGAATCCTAACTTAGGAATGATATTCTCTGAGTGCATTTACCAAGGATTTCTCTAGTAAAATGGATGTGAACAATTACTGTAGACCCTGTCTAAAACTCCTAGCATTTCATTTTGGTAAAAATTTACTATGGTTGGGGTGGCACGGTGGCTCAGTGGTTAGCACTGCTGCCTCACAGCCCCAGGGTCCCAGGTTCGATTCCAGCTTTGGGTGACTGTCTGTTTGCGCATTCTCCCCATATCTGCGTGGGTTTCCTTCCACAGTCCAAAAATGTACACGTTAGGTGAGTTGGCCATGCTAAAAAATATAGGGTAGGGGAATGGGTCTGGGTGGGTTAGTCTTTGGAGGGTTGGTGTGGACTTGTTGGTCCGAAGGGCCTGTTTCCATACTGTAGGGAATCTAATCTAAAAATACTTATAAATTAGACTTACTGGAAAGATGGAAACTGTTGAGTTTCTATTCTGTAGCAAAACATATGACTGCAGGGTAATCTGATAGAGACCTTTAAGACTATGAAGTGATTGATCGGCTTTCACTTTCAGCAAGTCCAGCATTAAGGACCATCACCACAAAATAGACTCTAATAGATTTGAGGATAGGGATATCAATAGAAACAACATTATCTAGAGAATGTTAGAATATAGAACACAATAATAGAGGGATTAGTTGATACTGGTAGCATCAGTACATTAAGTGAAAGCTAGATTAAGATATGATGGAAAGAAGAATGGAAAGATTAATGAGATTGGAGCACTAAACTTTTCCAGATCTACTAGCTGTACCTGTCTTCCTACCAGAATGCTGGTATAATATTTTAACATACAGTAGCGCCTCGACTTACGAACTTAATCTGTTCCGGGACCCGGTTTGCGAACCGAAAAGTTCGCGAACTGAATCAATTTTTCCCATTGTTCGGATAGCGTAAGAATGCTTGGACGGCCGTTCACAGCGCACGCGCCAAGGACGAACTGAATGAGATCACACGGGGCCTGAGAGCTTTTGCGTTCAACAAGTGCATAGCAAAGCAGAAGAATGAAACCACGTGGTCGCACACCGGCTTTTTGCGTTCGTACCTTCGCTCGTACCTTGAATTTCGTACGTACGTACGTTGAAGCAAAATTTTACGTACAATCCTGTTCATAAACTGATTTGTACGTGAACGGGGTCGTTCATATGTCAAAGCGCTACTGTATAATACTTTTGAACAAGGACTTTGTTGTATTATGATGGAGATTCCAGTCCAGACAGGATTGTACTTTTAAGACAGTTTTACATCTCATCATGACATGTGACAGTCCAGTATAAAGGTACCTACCTCACCCTCAGCCATTGTCTCAGTGTGCACTAGAGGCAGAATATTGTCTTCAGTCAGTCAGGTTTGAGTACATTAAATGCAATTACATCAGTTAAGTAGACAACCCAGATATTGTAGTAATGTTAATAGTGTTGCAAATGAACTTCAAAACATCGGTCTCAAGAAGAGCCCAAGTGTCTGCAATGTATGTTATATGCACTAATGTATAGAAATGCACAAAACACATCATGGTAGCAGTAAGTGGGCATTAAAAGCTGGTCAGGATAGCTCATTGATGACTGTCAGTAGATGCTGAAAGCTGAAAAGGTAATAGCAGTATGGCAGTTATGAAAAGTCTATTTCTGAAGTGCCATCCATCAGAGTTAAAGTTACAGCTGCAACCAAGACAATATGACCAAAATTAAAGGCTACAAACCTGCACTGAAGCACAATGAATACTCTGCCTTACTCTCTTTCAAAAAAATGCCAGTTTACCAAATACCTGGGACAACATTAATTTTTTTTAAAAACTGGCAGTTTAAAAACGTTTCTGAAGAAGGGCTTATGCCCGAAACGTCGATTCTCCTGTTCCTTGGATGCTGCCTGACCTGCTGCGCTTTTCCAGCAACACATTTTCAGCTCTGATCTCCAGCATCTGCAGCCCTCTCTTTCTCTCGAAGAGTTTAAAAACGTGGAAGAGTAGCCCAGTCTAAGAAAGTGATTCTGAAGGAAAGTACGAAAACCTATGGTTAAAAAAAAAGTTCTTTAAACTGAGATAGGATTGCCCTATGTTGAGATTTTAATCAATTCTGTCATTTTCTTTCCCTGAAATGACATACATTTATAGAAATTGTATGTATGACAACCTCAATCTTTTTTGGCATTAAAACTATCTAACTGTACAGGCACAAGCCTGCAGTTTTTAAAAGGTGATCAACATTTAACAATGGAAGAAAGAGAAGAGAAGCTAACAGTACATTTTAAAAAGCTGTGCCACCCACTTTTATATCCTCTAATATCTGCCTCTTGCTCATTCCAGGATGAAATTAGCCCACAGTAGGGCTACAAAGAGTTAAGACAAGGTGATGGGCTGACTGACGTTCAGCTCCCTGCCTCTTGTGTGCTGATTGGCTGACAGACCACGACCAAGTCCCAGTTTGATATCGGAAGCTGCCCTTGACCCACTGCTGGGATCCCCTTACTGCAGGTTATCTCCCTTGGTTAGACTGAAGTCTGCTAACAGCATAGCAAGCTTCCTGCCTTTGTGTCTGTGCTAACTGGCTAGGAAAGACAGAAATGATGTGAGCCTGTTATCTGAAACTGAGGGGCAAAATGCATACAGTGAAGGCAAGGTGTGAATGCTGCTAGCATCCAGGCATCAAAGTGAATGAGTACTAAACAGGAAACAACCAGCCTAGAAATGTACTGCTATTTAGTTCATTAGCTGGGTGCATGCCCCTTGATGCCCATTGTCCTTACTGCAGCATTACAGTTGTTGTCCATGCTTTCACAAAATATTCCTTATTACAAACACCATGTTAGAATTTCCCAAATTCCCACAATATTTACTCTCTAATCAGCTTTCTTGGTCTGATTTTATCCACAAAGATCTAGTGTTTGAGCTAGGCTGTTAGAATCTCCCTCCTCTCCGATGTAGGGCTAGCTGTCTTCCACAAAGGTGGGCCTCACGGGTCAGAATGGATATCCTACTGGGTTTGCTTGGGTTGCCACATGGTCTTCTATCATGATTCTTGCTGCGGTATTTACTGAGGGGAGGACGGCTTCTAGATATGCGTTTGTATGCACCTAACCTCGGACCTTCCAGGATATTCTGTGCCCTTTGACAATTGGCGTTATGAGTTGGGTTCAAATTATCCAATGGGGTCGCATCAACATTTTTCGCTGTTGCCTTGTTGGGGAGGTGTAAAGTGCCAATCCTCAGACACTGGCTGAAAGTCAAGGTGCCAGAAAGTCTAATCGATACTTCTGCAATACACAACTGTCAATCTGGTCGTAAATGGTTCCCCCAAACCTTTGTGACCTCTTTGACTCTAGTTTCACACTATTGTCTGTAGCCAATAGCTACTGGTTGCTACTTAAATGAATTTGGCCAATTTTCTGTCAGGCCTGTTTTTTTTGGCTGTGGGAGTCAAAAAGTATGGTGCTGGAAAAGCACAGCAGGACAGGCAGCATCCAAGAAGCAGGAGAGTCGATGCTCCAGCATCTGCAGTCCTCACTTTCTCCTTTTCTGACTATGGGTCAATTTAGAATGTCCAATTTTGGGCTTTTGTTCCTCTCAGCCACTGTTCACCGCCTTTTGATCATAGTAATTGCCCCTCTCGACTCCTGATCACTGCTACCGGACCCCTGGTTATTGCACCTTCTCAACCCCCGGTCATCAACCCCTTTCAATCTCTGGTCACAGCTCCCTTTGACCCTGGTCACTGCCCCCTCACAGCCTGTTGTCATGCCCTCTAAAGGGTGACATGTACCTCGTATGAAACAACATTGGAATATTGGTCTGTGCAAAACATTTTACGTGATCATTTCTTAATTATTACAGATATTACACAGACTTTACATGTTTTGATTTGGTTGGATGTAAGCAATATTCTGAAAATGTGTTGCTGGAACAGTGCAGCAGGTCAGGCAGCATCCAGGGAACAGGAGAATCGACGTTTCGGGCATAAGCCCTTCTTCAGGAATGAGGAAAGTGTGTCCAGCAGGCTAAGATAAAAGGTAGGGAGGAGGGACTTGGGGGAGGGGCATTGGAAATGCGATAGGTAGAAAGAGGTCAAGGTGAGGGTGATAGGTCAGACTGGGGTGGGGGCAGAGAGGTCAGGAAGAAGATTGCAGGTTAGGAAGGCGGTGCTGAGTTCGAGGGATTTGACTGAGACAAGGTGGGGGGAGGGGTAATGAGGAAACTGGTGAAATCCGAGTTCATCCCTTGTGGTTGGAGGGTTCCTAGGCGGAAGATGAGGCGCTCTTCCTCCAACCGTCGTGTTGTTGTGGTCTGGCGATGGAGGAGTCCAAAGACCTGCATATCCTTGGTGGAGTGGGAGGGGGAGTTGAAGTGTTGAGCCACAGGGTGGTTGGGTTGGTCGGTCCGGGTGTCCCAGAGGTGTTCTCTGAAACGCTCCACAAGTAGGCGGCCTGTCTCCCCAATATAGAGGAGGCCACATCGGGTGCAGAGGATGCAATAGATGATGTGTGTGGAGGTGCAGGTGAATCTGTGGCGGATATGGAAGTTTCCTTTGGGGCCTTGGAGGGAGGTGAGGGGGGAGGTGTGGGCGCAAATCTTGCACCTCCTGCGGTTGCAGGGGAAGGTGCCGGGAGTGGAGGTTGGGTTGGTGGGGGGTGTGGACCTGATGAGGGAGTCACGGAGGGAGTGGTCTTTACGGAATGCTGAAAGGGGAGGGGAGGGAAATATATCCTTGGTGGTGGGGTCCGTTTGGAAGTGGCGGAAATGACGGCGGATGATACGCTGTACATGGAGGTTGGTGGGGTGGTAGGTGAGGACCAGTGGGGTTCTGTCCTGGTGGCGGTTGGAGGGGCGGGGCTCAAGGGCGGAGGAGCGGGAAGTGGAAGAGATGTGGTGGAGGGCATCGTCGACCACATCGGGGGGAAATTGCAGTCCTTGAAGAAGGAGGCCATCTGGGTTGTACGTTTTTGGAACTGGTCCTCCTGGGAGCAGATGCGGCGGAGATGAAGGAATTGGGAGAATGGGATGGCGTTTTTACAGGGGGCAGGATGGGAGGAGGTGTAGTCCAGGTAGCTGTGGGAGTCAGTCGGTTTATAGTAGATGTCCGTGTCGATTCGGTTTATAGTAGATGTCCGTGTTGATTCGGTCGCCTGAGATAGAAATAGAAAGGTCGAGGAAGTGGAGGGAGGAATCTGAGACTGTCCAGGTGAATTTGAGGTCGGGGTGGAAGGTGTTGGTAAAGTGGATGAACTGTTCAACCTCCTCGTGGGAGCACGAGGCAGCGCTGATACAGTCATCGATGTAGCGGAGGAAAAGGTGGGGAGTGGGGCCAGTGTAGCTGCAGAAGATGGACTGTTCCACATATCCTATGAAGAGGCAGGCATAGCTGGGGCCCATGCGGGTGCCCATGGCTACTCCTTTCGTTTGGAGGAAGTGGGAGGATTGGCAAGAGAAGTTGTTCAGGGTGAGGACCAGTTCAGTCAGTCGAAGGAGGGTGTCGGTGGAAGGGTACTGGGTGGTACGGCGGGAAAGGAAGAAGCGGAGGGCTTTGAGTCCTTCATGATGGGGGATGGAGGTGTACAGGGACTGGATGTCCATGGTGAAGATAAGGCATTGGGGACCGGGGAAGCGAAAATCATGGAGGAGGTGGAGGGCATGGGTGGTGTCCCGAACGTAGGTGGGGAGTTCTTGGACTAAGGGGGACAGGACCATGTCGAGGTATGCAGAGATGAGTTCGGTGGGGCAGGAGCAGGCTGAGACAATGGGTCGGCCGGGGCAGTCGGGTTTGTGGATTTTGGGCAGGAGGTAGAAGCGGGCGGTGCGGGGTTGTGGGACTATGAGGTTGGAGGTGGTGGATGGGAGATCCCCCGAGGTGATGAGGTATCCCCCGAGGTGATGAGGTTATGGACGGTCTGGGAGATGATGGTTTGGTTGTGGGGGGTGGGGTCATGGTCAAGGGGGCAGTAGGAGGAGGTATCTGCGAGCAATCTTCTTCCTGACCTCTCCGCCCCCACCCCAGTCTGACCTATCACCCTCACCTTGACCTCTTTCCACCTATCGCATTTCCAACGCCCCTCCCCCAAGTCCCTCCTCCCTACCTTTTATCTTAGCCTACTGGATACACTTTCCTCATTCCTGAAGAAGGGCTTATGCCCGAAACGTCAATTCTCCTGTTCCCTGGATGCTGCCTGACCTGCTGCGCTGTTCCAGCAACACATTTTCAGCTCTGATCTCCAGCATCTGCAGACCTCACTTTCTCCTGTAAGCAATATTCTGTCCAGCTTTCAACTGTACATTATCAGTTCATTTGAGATGTCCAGTACATCTTCAATGGCATTTAGATGACAAAAGAAACCTACAGTTATTCATTTGGAAACTGGCACAGATTGGGAAAAGGTGATATTGGTGCTGGTAGGTCTGAGATCACTACTTGAACACTGCTCTGTCTGTGAACAGGTATTCATCTCGGTTTATCTGATCAACTTTCAACTGGATCAGATGTTTTAGCACAGATATCAATGTTATCTTGCCCAGCCTGTTGAACAATAATGACATGTCATTATGCCTGCTGTGTTCGGTGAAATCTTCCCAGCCTCTGATGATGTGGGTAATGGTGAAGAAGAATCGTATGGGATGGCCAGTGAGAAGCTTCCTGACATCAGGAACAAAAGATCAATTTTCCAGTCAAATGTTGAATGGTGAGCCGGGTTTCTTGATAGTGAGCAGCAAGAGGTCTGTTTACGTCTTCATTAATACACCATCTCTCCTCATTGATATACAATATCCCTTTCATCAGATAGAATGGTGACAAGTCCCGTATGAAATCCGGAGCGGTAACCTGGTGACTCTGTTCGCTGCTTGCTCCTCTGGTTCTCCATTTGGACAGCAGAGGCCACCACCTCAGGACACAGTCCATGGACAACCACCACACACTTGAGCCACTGCCCCACATGCAATTGGCAGGAACTGTGCAGAGCAGCACTTAACAGGGCACATGAATGGGCTTTGAGGATGGCACTGACATCAAGAATCCCTGGAGACCCCAGCAGTTCCCAGCACTACCTGCGGCGAGTGGGAGAACATAACAAATAAGGCACCAGAGAGTAAATTTTACCAAAGGTAATATTCAGCCTACAGTCATGGCTAGACAGTTAGGAATCAGGGTCAGTGAAGAGAAGTTTTGAAATTCTCAAGAAGGTGTTGTCATTAAGGATAGTTATAATATCTTAGATTTTTGTAAAAATTCATTCTTTCTTTAAATGGACAAAATGATTCTTAAAAACAAAAGCATTGCTAAACGTCGCTTGACCTTTACAACCACAATATTTTCAAATTCTTGGAAGGCTGTCATGGATTATAAACATGATCAGACATTGCACATTCCCATAAGGAAAAATACAAACACCTTTCCAATGGCTTTTCTTCCAATAGCTCCTTCCTTTCTCACCAACCCTGAAAGAATGGGAGCTTTCCAAAATAATAGGTTAGATATTTAAAAAATGAATTGCCTCACTAAAAGACAATGGATGGAACTCTGCTCCATGTCTGAGCTAATACAATACCGAATAAGGAAATACAGTTTGATTGTTTGTGTTTGCTGCCATGCTGGATTTTGAACCGCCATTTGAACATTCTTTTGGAGGAGCCCCAGGGGTATCTCTGCAAGACATCATCAGAGAAGGCTCTTGGCTAAGAGGTAGGTAGAGGAAGGTATTAAAAAACTCAACTGCTGTTTTCAGAGAAAAGCCCAGGCAATCTCCAAATGCTGTCAGTACTAGTGAGGGACAAGAAACCTACTCCCTCTCTCCTAATCTGTTTGACCTGCTGAGTCCACCTGAAAAGGAAAACATTCACTTTTCAACCACTGTTACAGCCAAAGCAGCTGCTGAAGCTGACTTCAAGTTTTAACTCATTGCTTCAAAAAAAATGCAATGATCGTACAGACTGATCTTACTTGGAGTTTTATGAGCATTTTAATCTTATCTATTTTTAAACTTTGTGTTTCTATTTTTAGCAAACATCTTCATCACCTTTTGCCTGGATAATTATAACAGTTTTTTTTACTGAACTTAACATCATCTTGCTTAAGACTGAAGCTTTGCTGCTGGTTATTTTCACAGATTGAAAGTGCTCCATACACACAAATTCTGAGGTCCTGGACTTCTTTGAGAAAATACCCCTTACATGGTTATGGCAGTGTTTATCAGTTTACTCACAAATGTAATTTTATATTTGGACATTAAGTGAATTCTCGAATACATAGCAGATTCATGCTAATCTGGATGGAAGCCTATATCTTGCAAATCCAAAGGTCATTCAATCGAACAACATGACCTTGTGCTAGCTGTGCTCCACATCTGCCTGCTGAAGTAACATGTACACTTTGCCAACAAATGCACATAAAACATGCTTTGTTCACTATTAATGTGAGTCTGAATTAATACTGTCATTATTCCAATCATAATGCTGCATCTTCATTTTGCCACTTTGTCATTTTGTTCAAAATCAGCTTAATATTCATCTCCTCTATTTCCAGGATTCTGTAGCAGATATTCACTTTGAATTGAATAATGAAATACATTTGTACCAATCACTAAATAATGCCCAGCATGATGTTGTTACTATAATAGGCATTACAGTATAAACCACAATTTTACCACTTTTCCTCCAGTGATACAACACAGAAACAGACCTTTCGGTCCAACTAGTCCGCGCTGACCAATTATCCTAAATTAATCTAGTCCCATTTGCCAGCACTTGGCCCATATCCCTCTAAACCCTTCCTATTTATGTACCCATCCAGATGCCTTTTAAACATTGTAATTGTACTCACTTCCATCACCTCTTTTGGCAGCTCATTCCATACACACACCACCCTCTGTCTGAAAAAGTTGCCCTTTAAGTCTCTTTTAAATATTTCCCCTCTCACCCTTGGTTTTGGACTCTCCTACCCTGGAAAAAAGATCTTAGCTATTCACCCTATCCATGCCTGTCATGATTTTATAAACCTCTATAAGGTCACCCCTCAGCCTCCAACAGTCCAGGGAAGAAAGCTCCAGCCTATTCAGCCTTTCCCTATAGCTGAAACCCTCCAAGCCCAGGAGCATTCTTGTAAATCTTTTCTGAAAACTTTCAAGTTTAACAACATCTTTCCTATGCAGGGAGACCAGAATTGAAAGCAGTATTCCAGAAGTGGCCTCACCAATGTCCTGTACAGCCACTACATGATGTCCCAACTCCAATATTCAATGCACTGACCAATAAAGGTAAGTGTGTCAAATGCCTTCTTCACCACTCTGTTTACCTATTATTTCACTTTCAAGGAACTATGAGCCTGCACCCCAACGTCTGTTTGTTCAATATCACTCCCCAGGGTCCTACCATTAACAACTGCCTTGGTTTGCCTTATGAAAATGCTACATCTCACATTTATCTAGATTAAGCTTGATGTGAAGGTGCCGGTGTTGGACTGGGGTGGATAAAATCAGAAGTCACATAATACCAGGTTAAGGTCCAACAGGTCTGATGAAGGAGCAGTGCTCTGAAAGCTTGTGATTTCAAATAAACCTGTTGGACTATAATCTGAGACTTGTGTGACTTCTGACTAGATTAAACTCCATCTGCCACTCCTCGGCCCATTTGCCATCTGATCACGATCCCATTGTACTCTGAGATAACCTTCTTCACTGTCCACTACACCTCCAATTTTAATGTCATCTGCAATTAGTCCTCCTATATTGACAACTAAATCATTTATATAAATGACAAAAGCAATGGATCCAGCACAGAATATCGCAGTACACCATTGGTCACAGGCCTCCAGTCCACAAACAACCCTCCACCACCACCCCCTATCTCCTATTTTCAAACCAATTTTGTATCCAGTTGGCTAGCTGGCCCTGGATTCCACATGATCTCACCTTGCTAACTAGGCTACGATGTAGAACCTTGTCAGATGCCTTACTGAAGTCCATATAGACAATGTCTACCACTCTGCTTTCATCAATCTTCTTTGTCACCTCTTCAAAAAAACTGTCAAGTTAGTGAGACATGATTTTCCATGTACAAAGCCATGTTGAGTATACCTAATCAGTCCTTACCTTTCCAAATACATATAAATTCTCTCCCTCAGAATCTCCTCCAACACCATACCCACCACTGACATTAGGCTCACCAGTCTTTACTTTCCTGGCTTTTTCTTGCGGTTTTTCTTAACTAGTGGCGCAATGTTAGCCAACCTCCAGGCACTTCACCCATGGTTGTCGATGATATAAATATCTTAGCAAGGGGGCCAGCAATCTCTTCCCTTCCTTCCCACAAAGTTCTGCGATACAATTGATTGGGTCCCAGGGATTTATATACCTTTATGTGTTTTAAGACCTCCAACACCTCCTCTTATGTAATATGGACATTTTTCAAGACCGTGTTATTTATTTCCCAAGTTCCCTTGCTTCCATTTCCTTCTCCACAATAAATATAGACATGAAATATTCATTTACTATGTCACCCATTTTCTGTGATTCCACATATAGACAGGAACATTGATCTTAAAGAGGCTCTATTTTCTCTCTAGTTACTCTTCTTTTCTCACTTTGCTTTCAGTTTCCTCACTTCAGTGATAGTTTGTTTTTTTTTTTCATGGCATGTAGATTTTGCTGGCTAGGCTAGAATTTATTGGCCATTCCTAATTGCTGTGCAAGTAATGCAGAGTCTATCACTGTGGGTCTGATATCTTATGTAGGCCAGACCAGGTCAGGGTGGCAGATTTCCTTCCCAGAAGAGCATTGTGAACCACATTGTTTTTGCAATGATTAATAGTAGTGACAGGGTCACCACTAGGCCAGCTTTTTATTATAAACTTTTATGGAATTGAAAAATCACCACTTGTTGGGGATTTGACTCATGTCCTAGAATACAGTGTAATGACTGAGCATTCATTGATTGAAAGGAATCCTTTTCTCCCCCTTTCTCCTTTTCTCCCCACCAGCAAACCCTGCACTCCTCAGCTCTACCACATCCATCCTCTGCGAAGGCCAGCATCAGGAAAATGCAATCTCTTGTTTTAGATATACTCCCATCCTGTAGTCATATCTTTTGATGAATTGTCACATGAGGCACTATTATGTGGGGATGCCATTACTAGGTTACACCTTAGATTGGAGCTCTGTGCTGGAATATTGTCAGATGCATCATGCAATGAAAGGGTTGTAAGGAGGTCTGAAATTTTTCCATTGCACATCAGTCATTGTGGAACAAGATGCCACACAAAGCTTTATGATGTGAATGTTCAGACAAACAATTAAGTGTGTGCTACCTTGGTAACTCTCTTGTTTTATTTTTCTGCTGTATTTGACTCCAGGTTCTATAGCTGTTGTATCTATGTTCAGTTCTGGTGGTCACCAGACACTGTGCATTGCTTTCTGTCAGGTGGCTGTCAAACGTACTGAATGTCCATCGCTCACCTCATCACCACATCCTCGGGTGACTGTCAGTGTGGAGCTTGCACATTCTCCCAGTATCCGCCTAGGTTTTCTCCAGGTGCTCCAGTTTTCTCCCACAGTCCAAAGATGTGCAGGTAGATGAATTGGCCATGCTAAATTGGCCATAGGGTCCAGGGATGTGAAGGTTAGGTGCATTAGTCAAGGGAAATGTCAGACTAATAGGTTAGAGGAATGGGTATCTGTAGGATACTCTTCAGAGGGGTGGTGTGGACTTGTTGGGTCAAATAGAGTCATAGAGATGTACAGCATGGAAACAGACCCTTCGGTCCAACCTGTCCATGCCGACCAGATATCCCAACCCAATCTAGTCACCTGCCAGCACCCGGCCCATATCACTCCAAACCCTTCCTATTCATATACCCATCCAAATGCCTCTTAAATGTGGCAATTGTACCAGCCTCCTCCACTTCCTCTGGCAGCTCATTCCATACATGTATCACCCTCTGCGTGAAAAAGTTGCCCCTTAAGTCTCTTTTATATCTTTCCCCTCTCACCCTAAACCTATGCCCTCTTGTTCTGGACTCCCTGACTCCAGGGAAAAAACTTTGTCTTAGCCTGTTCCACACTGTAGGGATTGTATAAATGAAGGAACTTTACTAACCCTCAAACAGTTGTATTCAACCACATCACTAGCAATGAATTCCCACATTTTTGTTGCTGTTAATAACTTTTCACTACCACAACTTATTCCATTTGTTTTACCAGCTATCCCCATTCTATTTCAAGTCAATTCCTGATAAATTGCTTTTGCAGAACTACACAGAATGGTGCCTCGTTCACTTTGCAGACATGAAATGGCATGTGTGAATTAGATAGGGAGAAATTTGGCAACTCTAATGTAACTAGACAAACCTACAAGTGAGCATGCAATCAGCTATCCAGATTTTGTGCATTGGCCAGCCTGCTCTGTCTCTGTTACATCCATTCTTTGTTGAGGAAATCGACACAGAGATGAGCTGTCCAAGTTATAAAAGAAGAAATCAAGAAAGAACTTGTATTTGCATACACCTTTCATCACCTCAGGAGGTCTCACAGCATTTTACAGCCGATGCAACATTTTGGATGTGTTGTTAGTGCTGTGAGGTAGAAAATATAGCAGCTAACTTGTATGCAGCGAGATCCCACAAGCATCAATGCGACAAGTACAAAATAATCCATTTCAGTTAGTGGATAACTAATGACCAGGATGGAGTGAAGAACTCCCTGCTCCTCTATAAATAGTGCCATGGGATACCTCTGCGAGGGCAGGTGGAGCTATGGCTGAATGACTCATCTGAAAGATACAGTGCCTAAACACATCATTCATTAAAAAGAATTCCTGTCACTATTTGAATTAGGAAGCTTTAGGACAAGAGATTGGCTTCCTTTCAGGGTGAAACTCCTTTAAAGTTGTACTATTTGGACAATCTGAACAAAAGAATATTAAATATCACTCAGAAAATATTTGTAGAAATTCACAACAGGAAGGGCACAGAAAGGCATGTAGAGATTTAGAGCTTGCCAAAGAATGCATGCCAGTTGGGCGGAGAGGCAGATGTACCTTACGGGTGGGGAGGCAGGAGGAGACAGCTGGAATGGTGCATCTGCTAGAGTCCTGTATTGACAACCCAGAGCTGCTGCTGTGTCTGTCTCTTGTTTATTCAACTGGATGGTCTGATCTAAACTGAATGCAGCAGTGTTACATGGGAGCATTCATACTGTAACCATACAACAGAGCACCTTCCTCGCTGGAGAAATGATTTCCTTCACCAGAAACATACAAAGGTCTGGTGTAGCTGGGTAGACTGGATGCAGGGATGATGTTTCTCTTTGCTGGAGGTCACACTCTCAGCATACTGTTTACGCCATTTTGGACTGAGCTGAAGAGACATTCCTTCGCTCAGAGGTGGTAAGCTTGCAAACTTTTTTTTAAACCACAGAAGGCATTGGAGGCCAATATTTGAATAGATGTCACTTCAGAAAGAAGTAGATTTCTGCTGGTTAAATGTGTCAAAGGGTATAGAGAGAGTAAGGGAGTTCGGTGTGACCATGTTGAATTCCAGAATCGGTTTGATGGGCTGAATGGTCTATTCCCATTCCCATTTTTTGATTTCTATGTAAGGGATCGGATACAGAGTTTTGGTGTATTGGACATCATGGGGGTTGAATTGGACATTGCGGAGGAAGATTGGAGGTGTGGACATCAGTGAGAGAGGATGTTAAGATGTGTTAGATCGCATGGGAGATGAGTTAATGATAGTGGAAGGGCCATGATGTGCTGAATATGGTGTGAGAATGTGGATGACATGGGGCAAATCAGAATTCCCGCTCCTCCTGGCCCACAAGAAGTTTTGTAAATGCGTTTAGTTCACAGACCCAACTATCCTTTTTTTTAATCTGCTGGGCTTCCTGTAGTTTGGAAATCTCAGTGTCTATGTGTTTGAAATTAAAACAGAATGAAAACTAAAAGAGTGGAGCCCTCTTTAAAAAAAAATGTAGGGTGTAACCTGCCCCGCAAGAGCTGTGTCACCCTCACCTGCTTTGGGGATAATCTTGAGAATTTAATTTTTATTATCGTCCCATTGTTCCCTACCTAACCCACTCATCCAGACTTGGATGGGATGATTGCACTGTCCTTTGAAGAGAGATTGGGAAAACTAGGCCAGTATTCTCCAAGAGTTTGGAAAATTGCAGTCATAGTAATGTACAATGTATTTTCAAATGGATAGACAGGTTGGATTGGTTAGGTAAAAACAATGACTGCAGATGCTGGAAACCAGAGTCGAGATTAGAGTGGTGCTGGAAAAGCACAGCAGTTCAGGCAGCATCCGAGGAGTAAAATTGATGTTTCGGGCAAAAGCCCTTCATCAGGAATACAGGCAGTGAGCCTGAAGGGTGGAGAGATAAATGAGAGGAGGGTGGGGGTGGGGAGAAAGTAGCATAGAGTACAATAGGTGAGTGGGGGAGGGGATGAAGGTGATAGGTCAGGGGGGAGGGTGGAGTGGATAGGTGGAAAAGAAGATAGGCAGGTAGGACAAGTCTTGGGGACAGTGCTGAGCTGGAAGTTTGGAACTGGGGTGAGGTGGGGGAAGGGGAAATGAGGAAACTGGTGAAGTCCACATTGATGCCCTGGGGTTGAAGTGTTCCGAGGCAGAAGATGAGGCATTCTTCCTCCAGGCGTCGGGTGGTGAGGGAGCGGCGGTGTAGTAGCGAGTTTGTTTCAGGACATGGTTGAAGAGCTTCAGGGCAGAGGAAATGACCTGGGAGTTGCAGTGGGAGAGGGACTCCCTGAGATTCTTGTAGAGAGAGGAGGAAAACTTCTTCAAGGTAGGCACCCTTGCAAGAGGATTCGCAGTAGGGTTAAAATCAACTCGGTAAAAACAATGACTGCAGATGCTGGAAACCAGAGTCTAGATTAGAGTGGTGCTGGAAAAGCACAGCAATTGGATTGGCTCACATGTTTCTCCTGGTTATGGAGTCTAGGGATCACAATTTCAAACTAAAGGTGAAGCCACTTAAGGCTGTGTCATGGAGACATTATTATTTACTCAGTGGGCTTTAAATCTTGAGAATTCTCTACCCAAAATAGCTGTGGGAGTTCAGTCTTGAGTAAGTTTAAGGTAGAGATTGACAATTTTCTAAATGCCAATGATGTAAAGGGATATGGGGAGTTTTTGGGGAAAAAAGTCATTGAAGTGGATGATGATGAACAGATTGAATGGCGGAGCAGGGTTGACTGGTTGGATGCTTTGTTCGGCTCCGGAGCTATTCTTCAAAGGAATATTATTGATAGAGCAAGGATTCAGTGAAGGGAAGGTCAGTGGAAGATTTAACAGATCTTTTCAAGGAGATTAAATATATTGATAGCATAAGCAAGGAGACATTATTTGCAAGGACAGTAATGTCGACAACTAGAAAATACAGATTAAAGATTATTCTGAAGATAACCGTATAGGAGGTGAGGAGAAATTTAATTTACACAGTCTGTTGTCACAAGTGGAATGCAGTAACTGGAAGATTGAGGGGAGCAGATTTTGCAATAATTCTTAAAAGAGGCTTAAATAGATACTTCAAAACAAATTATATTCAGGTGTACAGGGAAAGCAAGTGTGTAGAACTAAGCAGATCATTCTTTTGGAAGAATTAACAGAGACACACTGGGCAGAATGGATGTTTTGTGCCTTGTAAGATTTAGTCAATGTAAAGATTGGCTTACCCTTGTTTTTGAGCATCAAAATTAGAACTTGTGACCATGACCTGGTCTTCTACAGACTCAGATGGTGTCAACTCACTTCAGAGAACATGCTTCATCTGTGTTCCTGGAGTGATATCCCATGACAGGGTAGGAAGCTTGCTCACCAGAAGAACAACCAAACATGAGTTAATAGACCAGAGGCAAGACTTCCACTTCTCACTTCACTTCTCAAGATACATTGCATCAAATCTCTTCAGACAACATTAGAATTAGAATTGGGTTTTTTTGTCATGTGTACTCAAGTACAGAAGTACAGGAGTACAGTGAAAAGTTTACAATGTCCCCTCTTATGGCACCAACATATCTTAGGTACAAAAGGAGGAATAAAAAAAACACTTCCAGTGATTCAGAGTACAAGTTAGAAATAAGACATAGTTATACGGATAAACATATCAGTCAGATAAACAGATTACAGATAAACATTACACTGCAGGAGATCAGCACAGGGGCTTCCACACATGGTCTGACTGGCCTCGCAAGCCATTGACCATATGCTCTGGTCCCAAGTCTAACAATGGTCCCTGCTCTGCTCCATGCTTCCAGCCCACACTGATCCGGCTCTCAGCGCTCCAGACTACTCCATGCTTCCAGCCCACCCTGCTCTGCGTCTCAGCGCTCCAGACTACTCCATGCCTCCAGACCACCCTGCTCTGCCTCTCAACGCTCCAGACTACTCCATGCTTCCAGCCCACTCTGCTCCAGCTCTCAACGCTCCAGACTACTCCATGCTTCCAGCCCACACTGCTCCAGCTCTCAACGCTCCAGACTACTCCATGCTTCCAGCCCACACTGCTCCAGCTCTCAACGCTCCAGACTACTCCATGCCTCCAGCCCACTCCATTCTGGCTCTCAGCTGCACCGAGGTAAGTTTTTTAATTAAAAAAAACACATAAGAATCTTGGAAGAAAATGGAGAAAGCAGATAGATGGATGAGGCCCGGGTTGAAGATCCTGACCACTGCCTATTCTGCCTCCGCCATCTAGCACCTTCCAAACCCATAATCACTTCCATCTAGAAAGACCAGAGGAGCAGATACCTGGGTACATCACCTGAAAGTTCCCATCCAAAACACTCACCATCCAACCTTGGAAATATGCTGGTGTCACTGGAAATTAGGGAATTTCCTCCCTCATGGCATCATGGGTCTACCTACACCACATGGACTGCAGTGATTCCAAAGGCATCTCACTCCTACCTTCAAGGGCAATGAGCGACAGGCAACAAATGCTGGCCAGCCACTGATGTCCATATTCCTTGAGTGAATAAAAAAACTCATCTCAGAGAGTAGGAACCAATCAGACGCTGGCAGCTCTTCAGTGTAGTGGCATTTCCACCCAATGTGGTGGCCACTGCTGATACTGCAGTGAAGGCTTGAGGAGGTGGGCACATAGAGTCATAGAGTCAAACAGCATGATAGAGACCTTTTGGCCCAACTAGTTTCACTAGCCTGTGTTTCTAAAACATCCCTATGTATGTATCTATCCAAGTGTCTTTTAAATGTTGTAACTGTGCCTGCATCTATCATTTTCTCTGGCAGTTCATCCCACATAGGAACCACCCTCTGTACTTCCCTTGTATCAGATCAGCCATTTGGGCTTTATGGCATTAGGATAATGCTGTTCAGGCTGTCACAAGTATCATCACAGAATGCATCATGGGAAATGGCTGGTAAAACAAGTCACACATGAATAATGCCACACAGGCAAGGTCACAGCATATTGTTCTGTCATTTCAGCAAATGTGGCTTCATCATTATGCAAGCTGAAATATTTGACAAATCACATGGGCAGGCAAATACATGTTGTTGCATTTGAGCAGTGTTCGTCATGTTCCAAGAATGTTTTACCAGTTATATTTATATCCCTAAATTTCACAGGCATCTTCAAACATTGCAAACATATTCATAACATTGTGGGGAAGAAACATCACTGTGCACAATATGTGAATTGTTAACTGCATACTTCAGCCCATCAGCATTTTCTCAACTGCCCAAGGGAACATTTAAGAGCAGCTTATGTTTCTTTATGGTTTGAACTTCTTCCTTGTCTTATTTTTCCCATGTTGTTGTTGAACTTTGCCTTCAACTGTAGGTGCAAAAAATCCTTTCAATACAAAACTGTGGGTGATAGGTAGAAAACTAGGATCATTAGCAGATATTTTGTGCCCCTGGCCCCTCCCCACCCTCAGTCTCCTCTCCCTATTTGCTGTTCAACTATTTACAGATGAGGTGGAGAACCATGTCTTATTGGGCCAGTGACACATGGATGAAATCAATTAGGGGCTAAACACTAATAAAAGCAGAGTCGAGAGTGTGGTGCTGGAAAAGCACAACAGGGCAGGCAGCATCTGAGAACCAGGAGAATTGACATTTTGGGCAAAAGCTGTTCATCAGGAATAAGGCTCGTGAGCCGAGGGGGTGGAGAGATAAATGGGAGGGGGGTCGTGCTGGGCGGAAGGTAGCTGAGAGTCTGATAGTTGGATGGAGGTGGGGGTAATGGTGATAGGTCAGAGGGGAGGGAGGAGTGGATAGGTGGGAAGGAAGATGGACAGGTAGACGGGTCATGAGGGCAGCACTGAGTTGGAGCATTGGAACTGGGATAAGGTGGGGGGACAGGGAATGAGGAAACTGGTAAAATACACATTGATGCTGTGTGGTTGGAGGGTCCCTAGGTGGAAGGTGAGGCATCCCTCCTCCAGACGTTGGGTGGTTAGAGTGTGGCAATGGAGGAAGTCCAGGACCTACATATCCTCGGCAGAGTGAGAGGGGGAGTTGAAGTGTTCAACCACAGGGCAGTGGGGTTGGTTGGTATGGGTGTCCCGGACATGTTCGCTGAAGCGCTGTGTGAATGGGTGTCCTGTTTCTCCAGTGTAGAGGAGACTGCACCGGGAGCAACGGATACGAGTGGAAGTGCAGTTAAAGCTCTAATGGATATGGAAGGCTCCTTTGGGGCCTTGGACGAAGGTGAGGAAGAAGGTGTGGGCGCAGGTTTTGCAATTTCTGCAGTGGCAGGGGAAGGTGCCGCGAGAGGAGTGTGGATTGTAGGGGGAGCATGGACCTGGCAACATAGTCGCGAAGGGAATGGTCTTTATAGAAAGTGTCTCAGGGTGGGGAGGGAAATATATCTCTGATGGTGGGGTCCGTTTGTAGGTGGCGGAAATGGCAGAGGATGATGCAATGTATGCGGAGGTTGGTGAGGTGGAAGGTGAGGACCAGGGGTGTCCTGTTCTTGTGGCGGTTGGAGGGGTTGGGTTCGAGGGCACAGGTGCGGAAAGTGGATGAGATGGGCTGGAGGATATCATCGACCACGTGGGAGAGGAAATTGCGGTCTTTGAAGAAGGAGGCCATCTGGTGTGTTCTGTGGTGGAACTGGTCCTCCTGGGAGCAAATGCGGTGGAGGCAGAGGAATTGGGAATAAGGGATAGCATTTTTACAGGAGCCAGGGTGGGAGGAGGTGTAGTCCAGGTAGCTGTGGAAGTCGGTGAGTTTGTAGAAGATGTCAGTGCTGACTTGGTCATCGTTGATAGAAGTGGGGAGGTCCAGGAAGGAGAGGGAGGTGACAGAGATGGTCCAGGGTGAACCTAAGGTCGGGGTGGAAGGTGTTGGTGAAGTTGATAAACTATTCAACTTCCACGAGGTGGCGCCGATACAGTCATCGATGTAGCAGAGGCAAAGGTGGGGAATGGTGCTGGTGTAACTGTGGAAGATGGACTGTTCCACGTAACCAACAAAGAGACAGGCATAGCTGGAGCCCATGTGGGTGCCCATGGCTACCCCTTTTGTCTGGAGGAAGTGGGAGGTTTCAAAGGAGAAACTATCGAGAGTGAGGACCAGTTCAGCCAAATGAATGAGTGCCTGGTGGGGTCAACGGGAGAGGAAGAAACAGAGGGCTTGGAGACCCCCGTCATGGTGGACAGAAGTGTATAGGGACTGGATGTTCATGGTGAAGATGAGGCATTTGGGGCCAGGGAAACAAAGCTCTTGGAGGAGGTGGAGGGCGTTGGTGGTGTCTCAAACATATGCAGGGAGTTCCTGGACCTGGGCGGGGGGAATAGGACAGTATCAAGGTATGTGGAGATGTGATTGGTGGGACAGGAGCAGGCTGAGATGATGGGTCAGCAGGGGCAGTCAGGCTTGTGGATCTTGGGTAGGAGGTAGAACCGGGCAATGCAGGGTTCACGAACTATGAGGTTGGAAGCTGTGGGTGGGAGATCCCCTGAGGTGATGAAGTTGTGGATGGTCTGGGAGATGATGGTTTGGTGGTGGGAGATGAGGTCATGGTGAAGGGGGCAGTAGGAGGAGGTGTCTTCAAGTTAGCGCCTGGCTTTAGTGGTGTAGAGGTCAGTGTGCCAAACTACCACTGCACCCCCTTTTCTGCTGATTTGATGGTGAGGTTGGGGTTGGAGCGGAAGGAGTGGAGGGCTGTGCATTGCGAAGGTGAGAAGTTGAAGTGCATGATCGGGGTGGATAGGTTGAGGCCGTCAATGTCCTGGTGGCAGTTTGAAATAAAGAGATCGAGGGCGGGTAACAGACCAGCACAGAGTGTCCAGGTGGATGGGGTGTGTTGGAGGCGGGAGAAGAGGTCCTCGGAAGATGGGCGGGAGTCTTGGTGGAAAAAGTAAGCCCGGAGGCAGAGGTGGCAGAAGAAGTGTTCAATGTCACAACTCGTGTTGAATTTGTGGATTCCCTGGGAGCGGAGGGGGATGAAGGTAAGGCCTTTGCTGAGGACTGATCTTTTATCCTCAGTAAGGGGAAGGTCTGGGGGATGGTGAAAACATGGCAAGATTGGGAGCTAGGACCTGGGGTGGGGCTAGAGCTGGGAGTGGGGGGCGGAGACTGTAACTGGAGTGGACGTGGTAGTGGAGGGACTGAGGGTGACGTCATTTACAGAAGGGATGCTCACCCCAGGGGTCGGAGGGTGGTGGAGGTGGTGACTATGGGATCTGCAGGGACGGATGTGGCGAAACGGTCAAAAACGGTCACTGTTGACCGTCAAAAACGGTCGGACATCAAAAACTGTAAGGAGAACAAACCTTCAAATACCTATCTCAAAATTGGGATCCCTCAACCATTCCAGAAGTTTCCCCCGGCCTCCGGAACTATTTGGCTGCAATCAGCCATGTGGCTGCTCCAGCCACCACCACCATAGCGAACGATGCCGCCCGACAGCCCGAAACCACAGCTGACCCTTGCCGCCTTCATGACTGCTAGCTAGACAACCACCGTCGCAAACGCTGGCCAGACAACTGCCGCACCATGACCACTGCAAGATCCACCACTGCCAACACCAATGCGAAGCCTAACCAGATCGTCACTCCACCCCTGTTGTTGTCACCATCACAACCACTTCTGCCCCACTGATACCACTCACCTGAACACTGCCGACAGAGTTGCCTATGACACGCGTTACGACCCATCATCTTAGCTTGCTCCTGCCCCACCAAACTCATCTCCACATACCTTGATACTGTCCTATCCCACCGGTGCAGGAACTCCCTGCATAAGTTCGGGACACCACCCACGCCCTCCACTCCCCCAAGACTTTTGTTTCCCTGGCCCCGCAATGCCTTATCTTCATCATGGACATCTAGTCCCCATACACCTCTATCTGCCATGTCAAGGGCCTCCAAGCCTCTGTTTAGTCCTCTCCTGGCTTCCCCACCAGTACCCTTCCACTGACACATTCATTGGGCAGAAATTGTCCACACCCTCAATAATTTCTCCTTTGAATCCTCGGACTTTCTCCAGATGAAAGTGGTAGCCATGGGCACTCGCAAGGGCCCCAGCTATGCCTGTCTCATTGTTGGTTATGTGGAACAGTCCGTCTTCCGCAGTTACACTGGCATCATTCCCCACCTTTTCCCCCACTACATCGATGACTGTATTGGCACCATCTTGTGCTCCCAAGATGAGGTCAAACAGTTCATCAATTTCACCAACACATTCCACCCAACCTTAAGTTCAATTTAAGGACACCTCCCTCCCCTTCCTGCAATTCTCCATCTCTATCAACAGTGACCGACTCAACACGGACATCTTCTACAAACCCACCAACTCTCAAATCTACCTGGATTACACCTCCTCCCACCCTGCCTCCTGTAAAAACGTAATCCCTTATTCCCAATTCCTCCACCTCCATCACATCTGCTCCCAGGAGGACCAGTTTCACCACAGAACACACCAGATGGCCTCCATCTTCAAAGACTGCTATTTCCCCTCCCATGTGGTCGATGATGCCCTCCAGCTCATCTCATCCACTTCCTGCACCTGTGCCCTTGAACCCCACCCCTCAAACCACCACAAGGACAGAACACCCCCCCACCCCCCCCGTCCTCACCTTCCACCCCACCAACCTCCGCAAACATCGCATCATCCTCTTCTGCCATTTCTGCAGCCTACAAACGGACCTCACCACCAGAGATATATTTCCCTCCCCACCCCATCCGCTTTCTGCAAAAACCATTCCCTCCATGACTCTCTTGTCAGGTTCATGCATCCCACCATCCCCCCTCCCCTCCGACACCTTCCCCTGCCACTGCAGGACTTGCAAAACCTGTGCCTACACCTCCTCTCTCACCTCCGTACAAAGGCCCCAAATGAGCCTTCCACATCCATCAGAGCTTTAAGTGCACTTTCACACATGTCATTTACTGTATCCGTTGCTCCCAATTCGGTCTCCTCTATATTGGGGAGACAGGACATCTACTTGCAGAGCGTTTTAAAGAATATCTCTGGGACACCTGTACCAACCAACCCCACCGCCCTGTGGCCAAACACTTCAAATCCCCCTCCCACTCCGCCAAGGACATGCAGGTCCTGGACCTCCTCCATCGCCACATCCTAACCTCCCGACACCTGGAGGATGAATGCCTCATCTTCCACCGTGGGACCCTCCAACCACATGGCATCAATGCTCATTTTGCCAGTTTCCTCATTCCTCCTCTTCCCACCTTATCCCAATTACAGCCTTCCAACTCAGCACCACCCTCATGTCTGTCCTACCTGTCCATCTTCCTTCCCATCTTTCCACTCCAGTGTCATCTCCAACATATCACAATTACCTCCACCTACCTATCACACTCACAGCTACCTCTGCCCCCCCCAGCCCCGTTTATCTCTCCCACCCCCTCGGCTCACAAGGGCTTTTGCCCGAAACATCGATTCTCCTGCTCCTTGGATGCTGCCTGACCTGCTGTATTTTTCCAGCACCACACTCTCGACTCTGATCTCCAGCATCTGCAGTCCTCACTTTCTCCACAAATAACAAGCAGCTTAATATAGTCTTTAAGAGCAAAAATGGAAACATTCAACTCACCTGATTTATAAATGCAATGGCAGAGCAATTCAAGATGGCAGCCAGCAGCATGGTTGACCTATCCCTCTCCAGGCCGGCTGCATTTTGTCTTCCTTCTCTCCCCTTCTCTTTTTTTTACTTGCCTTCTGCAGTTCTGGACAGACAGGCAGCAGTGGTGAAGGCATCACGGGAAGCGTGGCAGCAGCTGTAGGCCTGGAGTGGTGTTGGTTGGAGATCTAGTGTACGGAAGTGACTATGGGTCTTAGCCAAACCTGGTTAGACTGAGCCTGAAGTGTCGGTCTCGCAGCATCTACAGCATCAAAAGCAGGAAGCCTGAGGTCTCCCAGACAGTGGGTCAAAGAGGGGGAGACTGGGCCCTTGCAGGAAGTGCACTTAGGAAATACTGTTGAACTTTTACCTTTATTCCTTTATTTTTCCACTTAATATCAGACAGGACTGAAATGTTAACTTTTAACTTTATTTTTTTATTTTTCTACTTATACTAAGAACAACACTTTACTTTTAAATTTGTTTCTCTACGTTATTACGTGTACCTAAGATTTGTACCTAGGTAATTTCGTACCTAAGATGGTGCCATGTGTGGTGACATTGTAGTTTTCATTGTACTCCTGTACTTGAGTACATGTGACAATAAAGTGTAAAGCAAGAGTTAATAATGAGGGAGAGCTGCACAATCAGAGGAGCTGTAATGAGGGAACAGCATGCTGAAGGTGTTGCTGTCTTTTGGATGAATTGTCAAAACAAAATTCCATCTATCTGTTCAGATGGATGTAAAAGGTCTCTTGCCAATACTTCAGAAAAGAACTGGTGAGTTACCCTGATCAATACTTAACCCACAATCAACACCACAAAAACACATTACGTGGTCATTATCACTTTCTTAACTACATTCACCTGACAAAGCATCCAAAAGCTTGTGATTTCAAATAAACCTTTTGGTTGCTGTGTAATATATAAGCATGACCACAGTTAGTCAATAGTGTGGGGATAGAAAAAAATATAAACAGGAGATTTAGAGTCTCCTCAGTTTAGAGCACTGACTCTGTAAAAAAAAATCTGTTGGACTATAACCTGGTGTCATGTGACTTTTGACCTTGTCCACCCCAGGCCAACACCAGCACCTTCACATCAAAATAAATGTCAGTGGGATACAGATCTTAGCCTGCGATACCAACAAAACCAAAACAACTCAGAAGCATAAAAGCAAAATACTGCAGATGCTGAAAAAATCTGAAATAAAAACAGAAAAGGCTGGAGACATTTAGCTGGTCTGGCAGCATGTGTGGAGAGAGAGAAACAGTTAACATTTTGAGTCCTGTGTGACACTTCTTCAGAATGTTGTCTGTGAGGAGTTTGTGAGTGTGATTTCAGTGACCACTAACTCAATTCCCATTTACTAATAATCTCACATCTTACATCTCTGAGCTACAATGTAAAAATATTAACTGCCACAAAATAGATATTCCAATATAAATTTCTAAATTAAATCATGCCATGTTGCATACAAAGATTGACTAATCTTCCTTCTGCATTCCTTTTGTACCTTTCTTCTGCATGCCTTTGCCTGTCCTAGTGCTCCCCAGAAACTGCAGCTTTCTCTGGTAGAAGGCTGCTGAGTCTTAGGGCTGGAGACTGCAGATGGCCTTGAATGAAGTCCTCAAGCAGCTCTGGGTTTGGACAGCTCAAATGCTGACTGCGCCATTTTGGCAGGAGACACAACAGACGTAGGATGGCGGGCTGAGAATCAAGGGCACTGGTAGATTGGTTAGAGGACAAATGCTGTTACCCTCAGGGAAATAATTTCCTGCAGCATGAAGCCAGTGACAGTCCCCAGGGAGGTGCCTCACCAATCCGTGCAATCTGCTGGAGAACAAATTGCAGGGTGACTGTGACAATCAAAAAGCTGTTTTGCACACGGCAATCCACAGCCTTTTGGCAGCAGTCATTTGCTTGGCAGCAGCCTAAGCTTCCAACCTAAATAGCTTTTAATTTAATATACATTGGAACATCAGACATTAGCCACCATAACTGGGCCTGGACATGTGTGTGAATTTTGTTTACCACCATTTCCGTACTATAGACAATGCGCTCGTAACATAGGTGTTAGTTGATATTGAGAGTGTGGTGAGTTGAGCAGTGACTCAAATGCTTTTGGCCAGATTTGACACATGAAGATGCATTTTGTCATGAAGATACAAACTATTGGCTATTAATCATTAAATATTATTGATTAACTAAAAGGACTGTGGTTTGAAAGAAACAGTTAAAAGTAAGATGGAATACCTTTAAATGGCTGCCATAGTCATTTGACCTGAAATATCCAAACTCAGCAAGAATTTACAAAGGATTGTCTAATTAACATAGTTGAAAGCTTCTACTGCAGCCTGAAAAGGCTATCTAAAAGATAACTATCTGGACATTAATATTGATCACCAGGAACATATAGCTCACAACAAGACATTGAAATGAAAACTGAAAGAATTGTGGAAGGTGTAAATCAGAAACAAAAACAGAAATTGCTGGAAAAGCTTAGTAGGTCTGGCAGCATCTGTGAAAAGAAGTCAGAGTTAATGTTTCAGGGACGGTGAGAGTTTTTGAAAACAATATTTTACTGTCCTCCAAAATACTTGATACAAAGTTTATTTCTCTATATTGTGTCATTCCCTGCACAGATAACCTTTCCTCCATGCTTTATTTGGTGCAAGCCACTCATGATATTGGCATCTTGCTGATGTGTTCAGCCAATGAAGAGAGTGGTTTGTACTGAGTAGTTGTAAATATCAAGGAAAACAGCAGATGGAATGAAGCCAACATGCTGTCTGGGTTGGAAGCAGTGGGTGTAGGTTAAGATTTGGAGACGCTGGTGTTGGACTGGGGTGTACAAAGTTAAAAATCACGCAACACCAGGTTATAGTCCAACAGATTTAATTGGAAGCACTAGAGTCATAGAGATGTACAACATGGAAACAGACCCTTTGGTCCAACCTGTCCATGCCGACCAGATATCCCAACCCAATCCCACCTGCCAGCACCTGGCCCATATCGCTCCAAACCCTTCCTATTCCTATACCCATCCAAATGCCTCTTAAATGTTGCAATTGTACCAGTCTCCACCACATCATCTGGCAGCTCATTCCATATACGTACTACCCTCTGCGTGAAAAAGTTGCCCCTTAGGTCTCTTTTATATCTTTCCCCTCTCACCCTAAACCTATGCCCTTTAGTTCTGGATTCCCCGACCCCAGGGAAAAGACTTTGCCTCTTTACCCTATCCATGCCCCTCATAATTTTGTAAACCTCTATGAAGTCACCCCTCAGCCTCCGACGCTCCAGGGAAAACAGCCCCAGCCTGTTCAGCCTCTCCCTATAGCTCAAATCCTCCAACCCTGGCAATATCCTTGTAAATCTTTTCTGAACCCTTTCAAGTTTCACCACATCTTTCCGATAGGAAGGAGACCAGAATTGCATGCAATATTCCAACAGTGGCCTAACCAATGTCCTGAACAGCCGCAACATGACCTCCCAACTCCTGTACTCAATACTCTGACCAATAAACAAAAGCATACCAAACGCCTTCTTCACTATCCTATCTACCTGCGACTCCACTTTCAAGGAGCTATGAACCTGCACTCCAAGGTCTCTTTGTTCAGTAACACTCCCTAGGATCTTACCATTAAGTGTATAAGTCCTGCTAAGATGTGCTTTCCCAAAATGCAGCACTTCGCATTTATCAGAAGTAAACTCCATCTGCCACTTCTCAGCCCATTGGCCCATCTGGTCCAGATCCTGATGTAATCTGAGGTAACCCTCTTCACTGTCCATTACACTTCCAATTTTGGTGTCACCTGCAAACTCACTAACTGTTCCTCTTATGCTCGCATCCAAATCATTTATGTAAATGATAAAAAGTAGAGGACCCAGCACCGATCCTTGTGGCACTCCACTGATCACAGGCCTCCAGTCTGAAAAACAACCCTCCACCACCACCCTCTGAGTTCTACCTTTAAGCCAGTTCTGTATCCAAATGGCTAGTTCTCTCTATATTCCATGAGATCTAAGCTTGCTAATCAGTCTCCCATAGTGAACCTTGTTGAACGCCTTACTGAAGTCCATATAGATCACATCCACTGCTCTGCCCTCATCAATCCTTTTTGTTAATTCTTCAAAAAACTCAATCAAGTTTGTGAGACATGATTTCCCACGCACAAAGCCATGTTGACAATCCCTAATCATTCCTTGCCTTTCCAAATACATATACGTCCTGTCCCTCAGGATTCACTCCAACAACTTGCCCACCACTGAGGTCAGGCTCACCGGTCTATAGTTCCCTGGCTTGTCCTTACCATCCTTCTTAAACAGTGGCACCAGATTAGTGAACTTCCAGTCTTCCGGCATCTCACCTGTGACTATCAATGATACAGATATCTCAGCAAGAGGCCCAGCAATCACTTCTCTTGCTTCCACAGAGTTCTTGGGTACACTTGATCAGGTCCTGAGGATTTATCCACATTTACCCATTTCAAGACATCCAGCACTTCCTCCTCTGTAATATTGATATTTTGCAAGATGTCACCATCTATTTCCCTACTGTCTATATCTTCCATATCCTTTTCCACAGTAAATACTGATGCAAAATACTCATTTAGTATCTCCCCCATTTTATGCAGGTCCACACAAAGGCCACTTTGCGATCCGAGGGGTCCTATTCTCTCCCTAGTTACCCTTTTGTCCTTAATGTATTTGTAAAAACCCTTTGGATTCTCCTTAATTCTATTTGACAAAGCTATCTCATGTCCCTTTTTGCCCTCCTGATTTCCCTCTTAAGTATACTCCTACATCCTTTATACTCTTCTAAGGATTCACTCAATCTATCCTGTCTATACCTTACATAGGCATCCTTCTTTTTCTTGACCAAACCCTCAATTTGTTTAGTCATCCAGCATTCTCTATGCCTACCAGCCTTTCCTTTCACCCTGGAGAAAGTGAGGGCTGCAGATGCTGGAGATCAGAGCTGAAAATGTGTTGCTGGAAAAGCGCAGCAGGTCAGGCAGCATCCAAGGAACAGGAGAATCGACGTTTCGGGCATAAGCCCTTCCTGAAGAAGGGCTTATGCCCAAAATGTCGATTCTCCTGTTCCTTTTCTTTCACCCTGACAGGAATATACTTTCTCTGGATTCTCGTTATCTCATTTCTGAATGCTTCCCATTTTCCAGCCATCCCTTTACCTGCTAACATCTGCCCCCAATCAGCTTTCTTGCCTAATACCGTCAAAATTGGCCTTTCTCCAATTTAGAACTTCAACTTTTAGATCTGGTCTATCCTTTTCCATCACTATTTTAAATCCAATAGAATTATGGTCGCTGGCCCCAAAGTGCTCCTCCACTGACACCTCAGTCACCTGCCCTGCCTTATTTCTCAAGAGTAGGTCAAGTTTTGCACCTTCTCTAGTGGGTACATCCACATACTGCATCAGAAAATTGTCTTGTACACACTTAACAAATTCCTCTCTGTCTAAACCCTTAACACTATGGCAATCCCAGTCGATGTTTGAAAAGTTAAAACCCCCTATCATAACCACCCTATTATTCTTACAGATAGCTGAGATCTCCTTACAAGTTTGTTTCTCAATTTCCCTCTATTAGGGTGTCTATAATACAATCTCAATAAGGTTATCATCTCTCTTATTTCTCAGTTCCACGCAAATAACTTCCCTGGATATATTTCCGGGAATATCCTCCCTCAGCACAGCTGTCATGCTGTCCCCTACCAAAAATGCCACTCCCCCTCCTCTCTTGCCTCCCTTTCTATCCTTCCTGTAGCATTTGTATCCTAGAACATTAAGCTGCCAGTCCTGCCCATCCCTGAGCTATGTTTCTGTAATTGCTATGATATCCCAGTCCCATGTTCCTAACCATGCCCTGAGTTCATCTGCCTTCCCTGTTAGGCTCCTTGCATTGATATAAATGCAGTTTACTTTATTAGTCCTACCTTGTCCCTGCCTGCACTGACTGTTTGACTCACTGTTCTCAACTGAACCAGTCTCAGATTGATCTCTTTCCTCACTATCTGCCTTTGTCCCCCCCCTCAGCACCTTACTAGTTTAAATCCTCCAGCAAATTTCCATGCCAGTATATTAGCCCCCTTCCAATTTAGGTGCAATTTAGTGTACAGGTCACTTCTACCCCAAAAGAGATTCCAATGATCCAAAAATGTGAATCTTTCTCCCATACACCAGCTCCTCAGCCATGCGTTCATCTGCTCTATCCTTCTATTCCTGCCCTCACTAACTCGTAGCACTGGGAGTAATCCAGATATTACTATTCTCGAGGACCTCCTTTTTAAATTTCTGCCTAACTCTCTGTAAACTCTCTTCAGAATCTCAACCTTTTCCTTTCCTGTGTCGTTGGTTCCAATGTGGACAATGACCTCTTGCTGGCCCCTCTCCCCCATGAGAACATTCTGCACCCTCTCTGAGACATCCTTGATCCTGGCACCAGGGAAGCAACACCCCATTCTGCTTTTTCGCTGCTGGCCACAGAAACGTCTGTCTGTACCTCGGACTATGGAATCCCCTAACACAATTGATCTCTTGGAACCCGACGTACCCCTCGTTGCATTAGAGCTAGTCTCAATACCAGAAACTTGGCTAGCGTTCAGAGCACTGCTCCTTCATCAGGTGGTTGTGGAGTTTAAGATTGTAAGACATAGAATTTATAGCAAAAGTTTACAGTGTGATGTAACTGAAATTATTTATTGAAAAAGACCTGGATTGTTTGTTAAGTCTCTCATCTGTTAGAATGACCATGTTGGTTTCCGTTCTTTCATATGTAAATTGCCATGTTCTATGCAGCCTGCAACTCATTATCAATGAGGATGAGCACCTCCACTGCTCACCTTTAAACAACCACCAAACCTCAAACAGATCATTTTTCATAGCAAACTGCCCGGATTTCAGGACAACTCCATACAACCCTGTCACGTTAGACACTGCAAGACGCGTAAGAATGTGGATACGCGTGGGGACACCACCCACCATGTATGTGGCAGGTACTCATGCGACTCAGCCAACGTTGTCTATCTCTTATGCTGCAGGCAAGGATGCCCTGAGGCATGGTACATTGGTGAGACCGAGCAGAGGCTACAGCAACGGATGAATGGGCATTGAACAACAAACAGCAGATAGGAGTCTTCCCTCCCAGTCGGAGAACACTTCAGCAGTCCGGGATATTCGATCTCAGACTTTTGGGTGATCATCCTCCAAGGTGGACTTCAGGACAGGCAGCAACGCAAAGTGGCTGCACAGAGGCTGATAGCTAAGTTCAGTATCCATAGGGATAGCCTCAACCGGGATCTTGGGTTCATGTCACACTACAGGTGACCCCATTGCACACACACAGACAGATGGACACACACACACGCGCATTCCTACATACACACACACTCCTACAGACACACACAGAGATACTCCTACAGACACACATTGACGCAGACCCTCTCTCATACACTCACACATACATTCCCACACTCACACATGCACCCTCTCACGGACTTATGTCCTTTTATACTCGCACTCACACACATGTACCCACTCTCTTACAGACACTCTCAACACCACCCCCCTCCACCCCCAAACACACGCACACACACACATATTTTGTGGGGTGAATTTGTACTTGCAGAGTTACATTTTACTTCTCTCAAAAACTTCATGAATCCATGTAAGATTCTGTAAATTCATTTTTAGATTAGAATCAGTCTAAACATTGTGGCACAGACAGCCTCACACTGGGGAGCTCAGATCTTCAATACATTATCTGTGCTGACAGACACCAAATGTTAAAGTTCACTTGAGAATGTGACTTTTTAAAAAAAAGTTTTGCAATTTATATATGAAAAAACTGAAACCAACATGGTCATTCTAACAGATGAGAGACTTAACAAACAATCCAGGTCTTATTTAATATATAATTTCAGTTACATCCCACTGTAAACATTTGCTATAAATTCTGTGTCTTACAATCTTATACTCCATAACTACCTGATGAAGGAGCAGTGCTTCGAAAATTAGTGCTTCCAAATAAACCTGTTGGACTATAACCTGGTGTTGTGTGATTTTTAACGGTGTAGGTTAAGCATGCCTCAAAATCCCTGTGCACATTTTCAGAAGCTATCCAATTTAGACCCTCTTTTTCTTCTCTGTGCAATAACCTACTCGTTGTGTAAACCTTTTGAAATATGTTCTCAACTCCTGAACAATGTGGGTTAGGGTAAGGAATTTGGGAAAAGTTAGTGAGATGTTAAGTGAGGCCCTCTTGATGTTGAGACCAAAAAGATATTGACATGAGCTTATTGCTAGTGAATGACAAGAGCACAATTAAAATGGATTATTATTACTGAATCTCACCTCATTAATACGCAGTTACTAATTCTCCCATTCACTTGATAGAAGTTAGACACCGAGAATTCTGGGTAATCAAAGATGGAGGATGGGAAAAATTTCTGGCTGTAACAGCTGCTCCTTTTTTGAGGTATTTTAGGTGCTGGAGGTGATTTCCTCGAATACCAGGGGCAGCAATTACTGTATTATATGCTGTTGCATTGTTTTAGAACTTTGGGGAAAAGAAAGTCAAAACAACAGAAGTTTTAAAAGGGAGAAGAACAGACAAAGGATGGGTATATGAATAGGAAGGGTTTGGATGGATATGGACCGGGTGCTGGCAGATGGGACTAGATTGGGTTCGGATATCTGGTCGGCATGGACGGGTTGGACCGAAGGGTACATCTCTATGACTCTAATTCCTGACATGGAAATCAGAGTAGGTACTTGGCTGCTTCACTCCATGTTGGCTCCTCCAGACCTCCCCAACCTCCAGGTCCCTGTCTGCAAAGAACCAATCCAAACTTCTCTCATCTGCTGTGTCCGGGTCAAGTGTCATGAACCATGAAGGACAGCTGTGGACTGCCAGCGCTTGACTGATGCACAGTGGCCTTTTACATATGTCTCTGGAGCCAGAATCTCCTGGAATATCCATGTGCTCTATTGGGGCATCAGGCAACTTTAGAATGACAGTTCTACAATTCATGGAGAAAACTTGTCCATGAAACTCAGCAAGAATGACATTTAGTCGATTTTCTGGAGAAATTCAGCCCATTATGGTGTCTGCAGAGAACAAGATTTTTTTAAAAAGAGATTTAATTCCTGGTTAACCAGTCAAAGAAGTACACAACAAGATTGCACATTTAAGATTTTTACTGCAACAAACAGACTAAAGCCAACATTGGCTAAATATTACTTAACAGGCAACCAATGCTCTAACCTACAGGAAAGGTTGCCCCCTTTTAACTTGCTGAAATGAATGAAAGAAAATGGTGTTATGTTTATATATTACACTGCACTTTCAGTTGAATTGCAGCTTTTAATAGAACCAGCTCAAATTTACTCAGAACTTTAACAGGCTTGACTCTCCCCATTTTACTGAGACCAGTACTGACTGAAAGTCACTCCGGTCTGTTTTCTAAAAATCCCTAAAGCAACTTTTCACAGCCTAGCCCACACTGGTGACTCCTTCTCCTGGCTACACCAGGGAAAGTTTTCCAATGACATTAGATCTCACCAAGTCTTATTACTTCATCAATAAGTGAAGCTCTCACCCTCATTCTGTCAGGTGGTTAACAGAGAGTAATATTTTGCTGTTAATGGCAACAGCTGTTTCTCAATCTCTGTCTCTTTCACTTTCTCTTTGGATCCCTCCCTCTCTCTTTTCTGTCTGGAGTCTCTAAGTCAATAAGTCTGTACACAGCAAAAGCAGCTGCTTCTTTTTTATATCCAGGTAGTTGCCACTTGGGTTTTGATAAGACTTGCCTTCGGCCCCCTGTCTCCATGGAAACTGGGTCATGGGCTTATTGCTAGGCAGAATAAGTAGGAGACTACATGTCTCCGCTGTTTTATTTTAATTTGAATTAGAGGAACAGTTTAAAACATCTGAAAAAGCCTTGCACTCAAAACTAATGCGATTGGACAATTTAATCTTGTTAGTATGTCATTGTTTACAGAAATAAATAGACATTTCCTTGGATTTATCAGAAGTTAAGTTTGAAATATGTTATTCCATACTGGATTTCTGAATCACAATGCTTCAAATGCTCTGAAAGAAACTTATTTTAATAACTATAAATATGTTGTTTCCTAGAAGTTACAATATAATCTAAAACTCAGAACGGTTAAGATTTCTTTACTTATTCTTTCTTTTCAAAGATTTGTCTCTACCCGGAAGGATTGAAGTGCAACTCAAATTTGAAATTAATGTCAGATTGCAGTAAATGCAGACTTTTTAAAAATCAGTTCTACTGAGTAAGAAACCAAACTTTCACAACGTCAATGTACTGAGACTAACCAATTAAATGTAATTCTATTTTGTGTGTTATACATTGAGAGAATCAAAAAATATTGCTGACAAACTGTTATGCAGCCAATAGGAATTTTAACATTAGTGCTGCCTGTGTTTGTTCTCAGCCAAGTTTGGCTGAACCCAAAAAATCTTAACATCAATGTTTCACATATCTCCAATAATGTTGCAGATGTACATTTTGTTGTGAATTTTTTTAGGGATCGGAATCAAAACTGGCCTGAACTGAGAAGATAAAAATCTGTTTCTATTATCAAATTTGCATATAAATTGGTTTGGCTGTACATCCTATTTATTTTCTGACAGCTCTACCCATAAATACTGGGCTGAAATTCATTGTGCTCTTTGGCTATAACGCTACAGTTTGATTGGATGGTATTGCAAAATGGATTGAAGAAGTTTTGGATTCAGTGGATTCAGTCATTTGTGTCCAACTTGTGCACTGAATTCTATTCTCCTTCACCTTTTTGCCAACTTTACAAATCAAAGTCTTGAAGGCTCAAGGAAAGGCCACCAGCATCCTCAAAGATCCATTCCATCCTGGCAATGCTTTTCTACAACTTCTACCATCAGGGAGAAGGTACAGAAGCCTGAACACGCACCAGCCAGTTTTGTAACTGTTTCTACCCTACTATTGTTAGAATACTGAATGGCTACACAAACTCTTAATATTTGCCTGTACTTGGGTTTTTGTTTTTGCCGTTTTTTACCTATTATTTACTTATCTATGCTATTTAACTATGTGATCTGCCTGTATTGCTCACAAGATAAAGCTTTTCACTGTGCCTCGGTACACATGATAATAAGTTCAATTCAATTCAATTCAATTCAATTCATGGGACTCACACATAAAGGAACAGCAGTCAATGGCACTAAGACATAGAGTCATCAGGTTTTTACAACATGGAAAGAGACCTTTCCACTATGCATACACCTTATCTATGCATAAAAACGTGTTGTTTTAACACATTATTTCATTATGGATTAAGGTAAAGACCCATTTAACTAGGCACAATACTTCTTCAATAATTAGGTAAATTTTAAAAGCTTTGCAGAGTCCCCAGACTTGCTTTGCAAAGATGTCCATGTAAGATCTGTGGGAGAGTAGACAATGGGGGCTGTTGAGGAATAGATTTTGTGCCTGCACAGAGCCCATGGGGAACTATAGTGCAGGGAAACCTCGATTATCCGAACGAGATGGGCATTATTTCATTCAGATAATCGACTATTCGGTTAATCGATTAAATGCCTTTCCTCTGGGGCTCGGAGTTTTTAAAGTCTGCTCCCCGTTCAGGAGACTGCAGCAACACAGAGCATGCGAGCCCCCACCCCCAACACCTTCCCTGCCCCCAACACGTCCCCCCTGCTCCCAACACCATCCCTCCGCCCCCAACCCTGTCTAACACAGCCCCCCCCCCGCCCATCCCCCACATCCGTGTACACACCCGCCCCTTCTCCAGGGCAGCTGGACTGGACACCAACAACAAGACTGCTGCTGCTGCTGCCTTTGTGGGGTAAGTCTCCAAATAGCTCACGCGCACACACGCAACCATACGCACAACTTTTTACTGCAACATTTTGACAGGTTCCACCTTTGCCCTGTACAAGACAATGGTGGAGAGATTATATGGGGAAGGGGCGGTTTAAGGTACACCCCTCTGTAGAACTCCAGGGAAAGTTTGGGGAGAGAGAGAGGGCGGGCAGTCAGTCATTTGGAGACTGTGCCTATTTAATCACTGTAAACAAAAGACGCAATCACTGTTGGAAACATGCCTTTGATGCAATGTTTCCACCGGGACCTCGAGATCTCTTTCGGATAATCTGATTTTCAGATAATTGGTATTCGGATAATCGAGGTTCCTCTGTATAAGCCCCAAAAGGTCATGAGCTTATTCAGAATTGTTGATTTGAGCACAATTTTCCACCAAAGAAGGATCATTAATTGAACTTTGATGAAGAAAAATCAAAGTTGGAGGGAAAGGGACTGCAGAGACTGATATTTAGGTCTGTATGAAGGGATTATCTTAGGTTGCAATATGGTTATTTAAATCAAATTGTCCCGGAAATTTACAATCACAGATCAGCTACAATAATGTACTGCCTAGTTTCTTCTTTTCATGTTGTGCTTTCAAATAAGTGGTTTTCTCTGAAACCAACCTCCCCCTAGTACCCAACCCCTTCCCATTTATCTCACCACCCTCTTGGTTCACAGCCTGATTCCTGACAAAGGGGTTTTGTCCGAAATGTCAATTCTCCTGCTCCTTGACCTGCTCTGCTTTTCCAGCAACACACTCTCGACTCTAATCTCCAGTATCTGCAGTCTTCACTTTCGCCTTCCCATATGACCACTGAGGAGTCTTTGATATGACAACAGGACCTTGTTGAAGTTCATCACCAGTATTTACATTTCTACAACAGATCAGAAGTCCTGTGAACTGAGTAAGGTGAGGTCCAGGCGCTTTTTCCAGGGAAGCAACCCCATACTTTAGGAGATGTTAGAATGAGAGAATATGTAGACCTTGCCCTGTCAATGTGCCCTATGGGCATAATTGACCATTAGTTGCTTACAATTGAGCTAGAAGCACCTCTTGTGGAAGGTGGGAAGGAAAAAAGTGTTGAGGAAAGAATCTTTGCAGCTTACCGTTAATGTCCCAAGAGGCTCTCTTAATGATGGCAGCAATTGTGCTGCCTCTGCAATGATTTTCCTAAATTAGGAAGCTCTGCTAAAAAGTAAAACAACGGAGGAACAGTGGTTACTATTGCATAGATTTCAATTTGTGTCAATGCAGGGGCTTTAAGAGATTGCATACAATACTTTTCTGCAACTTTAACATACCACCATGTTACAGAAATATCAGAACCGGGAATGAAACACTGCAACCTATAAAACATTCAGGAATATGTTCTATATTCTATGTTCTATGAAAGATAGAACGTCCCAGTCCGAATTGGGTAGAGGAACAAAGGAATCTCAAAGGGAACTTAGGAACAGGAATGAGGCATTCATGCCCTTGAGCCTGCTCTATCATTCAATGAGACCATGGCTGATCTGTGGTCTAACTCGATATATCTGCCTTGGGCCCATATCCCCTGATAGCTTTGCTTAATTAAAAATTGTCCATCCCAGATTTAATTTTTTACTATTGAATTAGCATTGACCACCATTTGAGGAAAAGAGTTCCAAATCTCTGCTATTCTTTGCAAGAGGAAATTCTTCCTAACATCTTTCCTGAACAGTCTGGCTCTAAACATAAGGTTTACAGGAGGGATAGAGAAAATGGCAAAAGGGGTGGAGTAACATTACTGAAACTTACAACTGAAACATTACAATCACTTCTGTGGTCAGGGAGGATGTAATGAGGGGAAAAGTACCAAGTGGAGACTTTATGGGTGGAACTGCGGACCTGTAAAGGAACTAAACCCACAATAGATGTCATATATAAACCACCTGGAAGCAGCTGAAATGAGGCAACTATGTAGCAGAGGCAGAGCCGTGTTAATGGGGCACTTCAATCTTAACATTGATTGGAAGAGACAGACAAACACCTGCCAGAAACATTGTGAATTTCTAGAATGTGTCCAGAATAGTTTCCTGTGGCAAAATGTCTTGGAATCAACAAGAGTCGAGCAATATTGGATCTCGTAATGAGCAATGAACCTGGTTTAATTAATGACCGAGCTGTTTGTGAGCCTTTGTCAAATAATGATCATAACAAGATTGAGTTTCATGTAGTTGAAAAATGTGGTGCTGGACAAACATAGCAGGCCAGGCAGCATCCGAGGAGCAGGAGAATCGACATTTCAGGCAAAAGCCCTTCTTCAGGGCTGCCTGGCCTGCTGTGTTTTTCCAGCACCACATTTTCAACTCTGGTCTCTGGATTCGCAGTAGGTTAAGATCAACTAGGAGAAAGTGAAGACTGCAGATGCTGGAGATCAGAGACCTGCAAAGGACCTTTGCTGTTCTTCTCCCCCAGAAGAATTCATACACTGAACAAACGGTTTTTCCTCGTCATATCGAACATCAAAGAAAGCAAGTACAATAAACTTTCATGTACTCACCCCCACACTCCGGATTCCTTGGTTGTTACAGAACCTTCCCGCGACCTCCAGAACCATTCGGGCGCCATTGCCCACATGGCCGCTGCAGCCACCACTGCTGCAGCGAACGGTGACATCACTCCCACCCCACCACCGCATGGACAACAGCCACCACCGACCATGCAGCCTCCGCGATTGCTGCCCAGACAACCGCCTCCACAATCGCCAGGAAGACCATCACCGACAGATACGCGGCCGCTGCGGGATCCATGGGACCAGCGCTGTTTCTGCCCGGCCCGCCACTTCCACCCCCGGAGCTGCCGTCGCCGCAACAACTTTCGCCCCCAGTGACGTCACTCACCTGCTCAAGGACCACACCGCACGCTACGCCACTCTCATGTCGATCTCCGTCCCCACATCGATCTCCGCCCCCACGTCGATCTCCGTCCCCACATCGATCTCCGCCCCCACGTTAATCTCCGCCCCCCATGTCCAACTCTGCCCCCACAACCAACTCAGCCCCCATGACTAACTCCGCCCTCATGCCTAACTCTGCTCCCCCTCTCAGCTCCAGCCCCACACCAGGTCCTAGCTCCCAGCCCTGCCGTATTTTCACCATCCCTCCAGACCTCCCCATCTCTGAGGATGAATGATCAGTCCTCAGCAGAGGCCTCACCTTCATTCCCCTACGCTCCCGGATCAATGAGTTCGACATGCGGCTAGACATCAAGCATTTCTTCCGCCACCTTCGCCTCCGTGCCTACGTCTTCAACCAGGACTCTCGCCCACCCTCTGACAACCCCTTCTTCCACCTCCAATACACCCCATCCACCTGGACACCCCGTGCTGGCCTCTTACCCGCCCTTGATCTCTTCATATCCAACTGCCACCGCGACATTGACCGCCTCAACCTGTCCACCCCTCTCACCCACTCCAACCTCTCACCCTCACAATGTGTAGCCCTCCACTCCCTCCGCTCCAACCCCAACCTCACCATCAAACCAGCAGACAAAGGAGGTGCAGTGGTAGTTTGGTGCACCGATCTTTACACCACTGAAGCCAGACGCCAACTCGCAGACAACTCCTCCTACTGCCCCCTTGACCATGACCCCACCTCACACCACCAAACCATCATCTCCCAGACCATCCATAACCTCATCACCTCAGGAGATCTCCCATCTACCGCCTCTAACCTCATAGTCCCACAACCCCGCACTGCCCGTTTCTACCTCCTGCCCAAAATCCACAAACCCGACTGTCCCGGCCAACCATTCCTGAAGAAGGGCTTATGCCCAAAACGTCAATTCTCCTGCTCCTTGGATGCTCCTCGGATGCTGCCTGGCCTGCTGTGCTTTTCTAGCACCACATTTTTCAACTCTGGTCTCCAGCATCTGCAGTCCTAACTTTCTCCTGAGTTCCATGTAGTGGTTGTATGGCTAAAGCAAAGATTGGGTTCTAGAGTTTTGGATTTAAGTAAGCAGACTTTAATGCGATCAGGTAAATTAGGAAGCTCTGCTAAAAAGTAAAACAATGGAGGAACAGTGGCTACTATAGCATTGATTCTAATTTGTGTCAATGTTGTGGCTTTAAGAGGTTATTTTGTCCTGGTTTAAAAAAAAAGAGATAGTATCCTCTTAAAGCCACAGCATCATCATAGATTTGAATCTGTGTCTACAGCTCATTTAATTTGTTGCTTACACTCCATGCATTTGTAGAAAGAGCTCTAATTTTAACTCTATCCTGTCCTTCAACATCTTTTTATTATTTCCCCCTGCTGGCTTACTGGATATAGTTTTCATAGTCTCACCTTGGTCATTAAACTGTTCCTACTTGATCAACCTATTAACTTTTATTTTCTCCTCACTTTCTGACTTGCCGCTCCAGTTCCTACATCCCTGCAACACTAGTTTAACCCCTCCTGAGTGACACTAGGAAACCTCTCTGCAAGGATATTGGTGCCATGCCAGGTTAGGTGCAGCCCGTCCTTTCTATATAGATCACAACTGCCTCGGATGAGATTCCAATGATCCAGATACTGGAAGTCTTCTTGCTACACCAGTTCTTTAGCCATGTATTTTGCTCTACTCTCTGCCTATTTCTGACCACACTACCACGTGGCATGGGAGTTTTCCTGAGATTACAACCCTAGAGGTCCTGCTTTTTAACATTCTGCCTAACTGCATAAATTCCTTTTGCAGGACCTCATCTTTCTTCCTGCCCTTGTCGTTGTTTCAATTTGGACCACAACCTCTGGCTGTTCACTCTCCCCTTTCAATATATCCTGTGCCAATCAGAGACATCCTTGACTCTGGCACCAAAGAAAATAATAGATCAATCATGAAACATTTCACTGTGTGTTACCTGGGCATAAGATAGTAAAACAAGTACAAGAGGGATAGAATGGGTGGGAAGGGAAATTACACTGAACAGAAACTTGGTTAGGCCCCATCTAGAGTACTGTGTAGGGTTCTGGTCACCACAGTATGAATAGATATTGAGGTACAGCACTGGGTGCACAGGAAAATTTCAAGGATGATATCAGAAATGTGGAGGTATACATATCAGGAAGGGGTTGACAGGCTAGGCCTCATTATTTCTGAAACAAAAAGCTGAGGTACAAGTTAATAGACATCCTTCAAAGTTTACAAGATAATGTGGATATCAAAGTGAATAGTTCCTCTTTTGGGGAAAAACATAATGAGGGGCCATCAATACTAGATAACAACCAAGAAATCCAAAAAATAATTCAGAAAATACTTGTGAAGTGGGCACATGGACACACAAGATGGCCACTGAGCCACTAGTTGGCCACTTGACACATAAGATGGCCACAGGACCACAATATGGAGAGCAAACACAGACACTGCCTGGAGCCACCAAGTGCCAGCACAATGCACTCACAACCTAGTTGATTAGATTAAGGCGGGTGGGGGAGATAATACACATGAGTAATGTACACTGCCCGCAAAAGTGTCTGGGTCCAGCCAACACCTTTTATAGAAATGCTAACAGCTTGATACAAATTCACCACAGAGTTCTAATAGCCAGGGCTGCAGTAATCGTCCTTCTCAGAGAGAGCGATTAGCACCCATTACTACAGCAATGCACTTTCTTACATAGATTAGATTACTTACAGTGTGGAAACAGGCCCTTCGGCCCAACAAGTCCACACCGATCCTCCAAAGAGCAACCCACCCAGACCCATTCCCCTACGTTTACCCCTTCACCTAACATTAGGGGCAATTTAGTTTGGCCAATTCACCTAACCTGCACATCTTTGGACTGCGGGAGGAAACCGGAGCACCTGGAGGAAACCCACACAGACACGGGGAGAATGTGCAAACTCCACACAGACAATTGCCTGAGGTGGGAATTGAACCCGGGTCTCTGGCATTGTGAGGCAGCAGTGCTAACCACTGTGCCACCGTGCAGCCCATACTGCCCATGCTGTCTGTGCAGACATTGAAACTGACAATGTCTGCGCTGAAACTAACAACAACTTCACTGAAATTAACTAAGGCTGCACTGGAACTGACAATAACTGTATTGAAACTATTAATGATTCTGCAATGATTACCATAAACAAACAATGTTAAAAAGACAATAATCTCATCACTGACCTATTGTATCACAAGATGTATAAAAGTATCTTGACATGTGCCCCGGGTTGAGAGAAGACTCGCACATGACCACTGTGCTGTTTGTGTCTTTCTCTCCCCGGAGCTCCAGTATTCTCTTGTGCAATAAACTCTGTCATTGAACCCTGACTCTGACTCCGAGACTGGTGATTTTCCCTGAGAGTGGTGAGAACACTTGTTTACCCTGAGAGTGGTGAGAATACAAAGCTCTCTATCACAAGGAGTGATTAAAGTGATTAGTATAGATACATTTAAAGAAAAGCTTGAGAAGCAAAGGGGCAAGAATAGAAGGGAGGCTTAAAATGATAAAATTAGATACAAAAAGGTGGAAGGGTAAGCTGAATGGCTTGTTTCTGTGCAGTGTATCCCTTTTGTCTGACACAGTGCCACTTCTTATGCAAAAGGATGACCCAGGAAATTTCCATGCTTCTTTCATGTTGTTTCCATGTTATTTTCTGATACTGACAAACCTATGAACATCATCAAAATTTAGGACAGTTATTTATCCACGTATGGAAGTGCATAACGTTTCATTTTAAGCTATTTTATGAGCTCCATCCCTATATTTACATATTGTTTTGAACATAGTGAAAATGAAGTATCAATACTCTACTTCAATCATTTGGCTTTAGTACCTGAGACGTGCATGAACTGAAAATAAGCTTTGAAAAGGACACCAATGATCTAAAATGTCTTCCATGATCACCTGACAAGCCCAGACAATACCTATAGAATTTTTGAACTTGGCTGCTTCTGAATGACTGTTTTAACCAAGAAATGTGCATTTGTTGTTTACTCAGGCGAACACAATAATTGGACATATTAGACATGGACGGTTACCTGCAGAGTGTTCAGTTTGAAAAAGACAATAAGACTAGACTTGGGATATAGAAACAACCCATATTACAACAGGGGAAAAAAACAAAGAACTGTGGATGCTGAAAATCAGAAACATAAATAGAAAATCCTGGTGAAACTAAGTAGGTCTGGCAGTATCTGTGCAGAGAAAGCAGAATCAACATTTCAGATCCGGTTAGTTTGAAGCCACACAGGAGAAGGAAAGTAACATGGGGTGATAACAGCAATGATCCTGAAAGCACTTCTTTCCCTGTCTATCTCAATCTCAGAAACCAAAAAGCAATGTGTAAAAATTATTATTCATTGAAATGTCAAATTTATCCACAAACTTTGCAACTCCCGAGGAAATAAAACAACAGGTAAACTTTTGGTATTTAAGTTTCATTCTTATAACTCTTAAAACTTTAAACTGCATACGCCTTATAGTTTATAAAGACATCTTCCCTCTCCCTCTTATTTCTAAGTCAGAAGTCAGACGGCACCAGGTTATAGTCCAACAGGTTCTCGAAAAATTGCATGCTTTTGAGTGAAGACACTCACCTGACAAAGGAGCAGCACTACAAAAGCTTGTGATTTTTAATAAACCTGTTGGACTATAACTTGGTGGAGAAAGTGAGGTCTGCAGATGCTGGAGATTCCTGAAGAAGGGCCTGTGCCCGAAACGTCGAATCTCCTGTTCCCTGGATGCTGCCTGATCTGCTGTGCTGTTCCAGCAATAAAGCTATAACTTGGTGTCATGTGACTTCTGACTTTGTCCACCCCAATCCAACATCAGCATCTCCACATCACGGCTATTATGATCTATATTAGATGTCACGTCTTATTTGTCTCAGCTTTAATAGGAATTAAATATCCTCCATATAATACAAGAAACCATTCATTGTTGATCCAGTTAACTTGAAAGTGTGATAGCTACGCGTTGGGACTGACGAAGAAATGGTTAAAAAAGAGGGGATCTGATCACCCCTTCTCAACTTGTAGTAACACCTGTTACTGTTGCATTTTTTATTATAAGTATAATTATCATTCTGATTGTATGGAAAGCGATACCATAACAGCAAAGTTTCTGGCTGACAAGTTGGGACTTCCAATGACATACAGCTTGATGGCTGGTATGATTTAACATCAGTATAATCAAATTTGGAGGAAGTGAGACCTGCATGTAATACTGAACATTTCCGTCTTGAGTTTGGCTCAGAGATTCTGTCCATTTTTATTGGGTGAACACCCATGAGACTCCAGCAAACATTAAGTAAACAGACAGCAGAGGAGTTTACAGTGAGAGAAAATATGATGAGTTATGATGATAAGATGAGAAAAGTTAAAAAAAAATTAGTAAGGCAAAGAGCAACTATATTAAGTTATCAAGGGACACAAACAAGATAATAAACTATTTTACAGGCACATCAATAAAAATAGTAATGTTGTGACGGGAATAGAATCATTAAGCGAAAGACCATATAATGCTACAGCAACAACACAGATGACAAAAATCTTAAATAATTATTTTGCTTTGGTATTTAACAGGGAGAAAGAAAACATAGGCATAATATTGAACAATAAAAATTAATGCCATAAATATAAATTCAAGATGTAAAAGGAGGAATGTTAAATTAACTAAAAAAAGAGAAAGACCATAGTCTGAATGATTTTTTTCTTTTAATGTGCTCACAGTGTATGGGAATCACATGCTGGGGCAGCATTTATTGCCCATCACAAACTTCCCTTGAGAAGGTGGCAGCAATCTATTTTCTTGACTCTCTGCAATCTATGGAGGACAGACACCAACAGTGCTATTACAAAAACAGTTCCAGGAATGTGACTGAGTGAAGGAGAAGGAATAGAAATAGAGTTCCAAGTCAGCTGGTGAATGGTGTGGAAGTAAAGTTGCTGGTGGTGGTGTTTCCATTTATTTGATGCTTTTAGACTTTCTACTGGGTAGAGATCACAGGTTTGAAGGATGCTGCTGAAACAGCCATGATAAGTTATGGCAGTACATCTTGTAGGTGGTACACACTGCTACCACTGTGAGTCAGTAGTAGAGGAAGTGAATATTGAAGGTGTTAGATGGGCTGCCAATCAAAAGAATTCCTTTGTCTTGTATTGTGTTCTTGAGTGCTGTTAAATCTGCACTCATCCAGGCAAATGAGGAATATTCTGTCACATCCCTGACTTGTGGCTTGTAAATGGTTGCCACATTTTGGGGAATCAGGAGGTAAGCTACTTGCCACAGTATTCATAGCTTCTGACCTGCTCTTATAGTCACTGTAACTGTGTGGCTGGTGCAGTTCAGGTTCTGCATGTCAATGGTAACCACTAGGATATTGATAGTAATGGATTCAGTGACGGTAATGCTATTGAAAGTTGAAAGGTAATGACAAAATTCTCACGTGGCATGCTTGGCAGTCACACTTACCTCACCTCTGGAGTTCACGTTTGCATCAAGGTTTTAATGAAGTCAGGAAATAGATGGTTCTGACCCATCCCTAACTGACCATCGGTACAAAGTTAAAAATCACACAACACCAGGTTATAGTCCAACAGGTTTAATTGGAAGCACACTAGCTTTCGGAGCGTCGCTCCTTCATCAGGTGATAGTTACCTGATGACTATCACCTGATGAAAGAGCGTTGCTCCGAAAGCTAGTGTGCTTCCAATTAAACCTGTTGGACTATAACCTGGTGTTGTGTGATTTTTAACTTTGTACACCCCAGTCCAACACCGGCATCTCCAAATCATGACCATCGGTAAGCAGGGTAGTACTGAGCAATAAAAGCAAACTACTGCAGAAATTAATCAAAGGAAACAGTGCGTAGCAGTGGAAAGGTGTTTTTTTGGCTGGAGATCTGTGATCAGTCGTGTTCCACAGGGATCATTGGTGGGCCCCCTGCTGTTTGTGAGATATATGACTGATTTGAAAGAAATGTAGGTGGGCTGATTTAGTAAGTTTGTGGAATGACATAAAGGTTTTGGGGGAGATGTAAATAATGAGGAGGATTACCAGAGGACACAGTAGGATATAGATAGGCTGTAAACTTTGGTGGAGAAATAGCAGACAGAATTTAATCCAGACAAATGTGAGGTGATGTATTTAGGAGCGAAGTATACATTAGATGTCAGGTCCCTGAGAAGCATGAGTATGTGGATCTAGGTATACAGATCCACATTTCCCTCTCTAAAACTGCAACACACATGGATAAGGTTGTAATGAATGCATAGAGCTTGTTTACTTCACTAGTCAAGCATAGCGTATAAAAATTTGCAAGTCATGTTGTAGTTGCATAGAACTTTAGTTGGGCCATATTTGGAATATTGTGTATCGTTCTGGTCACCACACTAGCAGAAGGGTGTGGAGGCTTTGGAGTGTTTAAAGAAAGGTTTACCAGGATTTTTGGAGGGTATTTGCTATGAGGAGAAATTGGACAAGTTAGATTTATTTTCACTTGAATGTCGGAGGTTGAAGGATGACCTGATAAATGTTTACAATATTATGAGAGGCATGGAGAGATTGAATAGCCAGGGTCTTTTCCCAGGGTAGAAATGTCAATTACTAGGGGATTTAAGTTTAAGGTAAAAGAAGGTAAGTTTAAAGAAGGTGTGAGAGGCAAGTTTGTACACAGAGGATGGTAAGTGCCTGGATTGTGCTGCCAAAGGAGTTGGTAGAATACAATAGAAAGGTTTAAGAGGGGCATCTTGACTGATATATGAATAGATAGGAATTAGCGGGACACAGACCACATAGTGGCAGAAAGGTTTTAGTTGAGAAAGGCATCATGCAATGGTGGAGGCTTGGTGGGCCAAAGATCCTGTTCCTGTGATGTGCTGTTCTTTTTCCCTTGTTCATCGTTTAGACTCTAGTTTGATGATTTTTTTTCTTTTAATTTGTTCACAGGGTGTGGGAATCACGTCACAATACTGGAAATCTGAAACCAACAAAGAAATAACTGTAAAAACTCAGTAGCTTTGGAGCATCTGTGAGAGAGAAACAGAATTAATATTTTGAGTCCAGAAATATTCTTCTTTTGAGCTGAAAGGTGTTGGAAAACAGTACTTATTTACATTTGCTTTTGTCAGAAGCGGAGGAGGAAGAAGAGGGAAATGGTATAGAGGGTAAGGGCAAACAATATAGAAAAGAAAAGATGCTAAGTGGGTGTAAGTTAAGGATGTCACAGGTCTGCCCAATGCTAAAAAAAACTCCCTCCCTCTGATCTACAGGCATTTCCTCTAAACTGAAAATAAATCAATTTCCAGACATCTCTAACAAAACTTGAAGCCCCATTATTACCTTGCTGGATCACAAAGCAAACTAGAGTAAGTAGAAATCAATTAGTCATGCATAAAACCCCTAGTAATTATAATACTAGGTTGCAACAGCTGTTGTAAAATAAATCATGGTGGCTACAAAAATACTTGCAAGTTAATTATTAACTCCAAACACACCAAAAAAAAATCCACGTGTGACTAATGTGAAATCCGAAAATCATATTTACAAATAATTGATATTCAAAAAATACAGTCACATAGTCTATTTAGCATTACTGATAAACTATTGCTTTCCAATTGCAGATATGCACTTTCCACAGGAGTACTTTGTATATTATAAATTGAAAATAATGAAGAATGATGAAAATACCAGCACTTAAGAACAGTTTTAATGTTTCGCTTTTCCTCTCTGCATTTCTATTTCATCCCTTTATAACATCAGTTTGTATTGCAAAAGCAAAGGGCATAAATTGACAGGAATGGGAGCACCAAAGCCACAGGATTCAAGCCAGCAGTGGGTGTGGGATTAGCTAACCCGCAAAACTCAAGAAGTCTGATGTTAATAAAAAATGTTATGAAAAATGACAGTGGTAAACTTCAAAATTTAGTAACAAACAACTTACATGCTGTAACACCCAATGTCAATCTGGGAACAATATGTCAGCAAAACCAGAAATGATGTAAGATCATAAAGGGCTTACTCATAAATCATCTTTCAGTCTTTTGCTGATCTGGGGAGAGCATGATTGACTACTAAAGATACAGTTAATTTCAACAAGTGCAAACTGTAAGGCTATCTGGTCATTCATCTCATTTCTGTTTGTGGAGACATTGCTGATGCAGAATGGCTGCTACAGTGCCTTCAGTAAAATGTTTGAGACACAGTGTTATGTAACCAAAAGAAGTACCATGAATAGATGCAAATAGTGTTGCCATTTTAAGCACAAATAGTAATTTTGGAACAAATTAGGTCCACAATAATGTTCAGTTTGGACAGTGTTTATTTTGTCCTAACAGTTTCTGTTCGTACCCATTTACAAGTCACCAAACACAAAATCTACCATGATCAAGTATCATTGGGCAGCAATTTTTAAAAGGGACATTTCATTTTGGAAAATGTTCCTTGGTATTGTGAAAAGCAGCAACTTGATACTGTTTAATTAATACAGCTGAAAATGATTTTAAATAACATTTTAAATCAGTGTCAATCTACTATCTGTGAGTAACCCTATTTAAATTACGAAAACGACTTAAAACAATTCAGACAAAACTAGTTTGAGTTGGATTGGGATACATAGAGTCATAGACTCACAGAGCTGTACAGAATGGAATCAGATCCTTCAGTTCTCAGTTGATAAATTTAAAGCATTTTTTTCATTCAAAATCTTTTATTATTGTCCTTATGCCCAAAGTGCCAGCTTAGTTTTTATTTGTTTGTTCTTGGAGTGTGGGCATGACTGGCTAGTGCAGCATTTACTGCTCATCTGACTGCCAGAAGGCAAAAGTGAACCAGATGTGATTTTACAATTGACAACAGTTACATACTCACCTTTAGGTTATCTTCTTAATGAAATCACATTTCAACATGCACAATGGTGGGATTTGTACACAGAACTATAATGTGGTGCACTGGGTTACTAGGCCAGTAACATTACCTCTACAATACTGTACATCACAACGTCCCCTTTCTTGAGGGCCATTAAATGAACATAATTAACAGAAACTCTTAATGGTGATTAACTTGTGCTGGCATATCACCAGCTTCATGGCCAGCTCCTACTTCTGCCATGATATCTAAAATTAGTGTAAATGATTATGAGACCTCAAGTTACGTTAAACACAATGTTTTTAGATTAGATTACTTACAGAGTGGAAGCAGGCCCTTCAGCCCAACAAGTCCACAACAACCTTCTGAAGAGCAACCCAACCAGACTCATTCCCCTACACCTAACACAATGGGCAATTCACTTAACCTGCACATTTTTGGACTGTGGGAGGAAAGCAGAGAACCCAATTGAAACCCATGCAGACATGGGGAGAATGTGCAAACTCCGCACTGACAGTTGCCTGAGGTGGGAATTGAACCCAGGTCTCTGGCGCTGTGAGGCAGCAGTGCTAACCACTGTGCTACCATGTAAATTTGTACTTACAGTTTCATCATCTTTTGCTGATATTGTCGGAATTGTGCCAAAAATAGCCAATTCATTTCAGCAGAAACTCCAATCTATGATTGATATCCAAGAGGTCTGAGAAGAATGAAGGACACTGATGATCATGAGGGAATAAAGACACTGGTGATGGGTCAGTAGATTGTCCCCCTAAGGTCAAATAGGGGGACAAACTGATCAGATGACAAGAACATTCGGTCTCATAGTAGAAAATAATCTGCCTGAGCAACATTATCAACTTGTCCAAAAAATAACAATCATTAAAAAATCCTAGAATGATAGATAAACAATTTCCATTGACTGGGGATTCTCGAACTAGGGGGCATAGTCTTAGAATTCAGGCCAGACTTTTCAGGACAGATATTTGGAAGCACTTCTACACACAAAGGGTGATAGAGGTTTGGAACTCTCTTCCACAAATGGCAGTTGATGCTAGATCAGTTGTTTTTAATTCATTTGTGGGATGTGGGTATCTTAGGCTGGCAGGCATTTTTTGCCGTGCTTAGTTGCCCTTGAGAAGGTGATGGTGAACTGCCTTCTTGAACTTCTGCAGTCCATCTACTGTTGTTAATTTTAGATTTGAGATAGATGATTTTTAAAAAATAAATTAAAAAGTACTGAGGGATATCGGCCAAAGGCAGGTGTATGGAATTAGGCCACAGATCAGCCTTGATCTCATTGAATGGTGGAAAAGGTTCAAGGGGCTAAATAGCCTACTCCTGTTCCTATGTCCCTATGATAGAAAGTCTTAAGACATGGTATGGCTTGACCGCCAAATGGTATTTAACAAATTAGTGAAAAGGCAGTTCGTCTGTTTAAAAGTTTGATGACATATGTAAATGGGCAGACCAAGGGCATGTGAAATGTAATGTAGGCAAGTGTGACACTCTACACATAGGAAAGAGCGAAAAAAACAACAAATACACTCTATGAATGATCTTAACCCTACACAAGATGCAAGTGAAAGAGACTGAGGAGTTACAATTGACTTCATATTCAACATCTGTAAGCTGTGCAACAGTTGACAGAAAGCTAATAGAATGTTTAACTATAGCGTTGAAGTACTCGAAAACGAGTGAGAGAGAGATGTGACCTCAGTGTACAGTGCAATGGTCAGACTGCACGTAAAGTACTAAGTTCAGTACTGGCTGTGAGCCATACAATAGACAGTATAATGTCGTTGTTATCCATTTGAAGCAATGAAGGAACAATTTTGTAGCTTTGTTTGGTGTGAGGCAGAACAAAACTAGGCAACAACTAAGCTTTGTTCAAATGAGTGGTTGTACTCAAAAACACAAAATGATTCCATAGTTTGAATGAAAAGGCATTTAGTTGTGATTTGGCAAGAGATTGAATTATTTTCAATTGCTAGTGGCTGGCATATAAGCAGTGAATAGGGGAACTGTGAGTTAACTATGTCTGCTCTTGCAAATTTCTCAGTGTGCATTGAGTGATCAAAACCCTGAAACTAATGACACATCCTCATAGCTAGAGAATGGCTATATGGTTTTGGGTAAACCTAAAGAGAAGAAAGGTTTAAAACAAGTAAATCCTGTAGAATTATCAAATATAGATGTTATTTTATCATTCACTGTAATAATGTAACTGTAATGAGGAGTTTTGACACTTCAATTGAAATATTTTACATTTTTATATGCAATTATTTAGAGACAGTGAAGACAATCTCTTTCCTTCTGTTACACAAAAAAATGTTGATATGTGTATGCAATTTGACTGACCCACGTTGTGCATTGCTATACTTGTCTATTGCTGGCATGTGAAGATTGAAAACAATTGGAAGACTGATCTTTGGGAATTGAATTGCCATCATAAAGTGAAGTATTTCAGAATTCTGGGTGCAGCCATTCTGATATTGACTTCCATTAGAACTGGATGGCCATGTAACCAGATGTTTATTTTTTTTTGGTTCTGAATTGGGTGTGGTTAAGCAATTTAATTGTTCCAAAACAGATGCAGGTTGAATTTTCAGGGTTACAAATTCTCCTGGAAAGCCTCCTGGACATTGGCCTATGAGTTATCTTGCTCAATTTAGGTTGAGTAGGACTCCATAGCTGTCTCAAGTCCACATGTGGTCAGCAACTACATTGGCTTGTGGCCCAATCCTGAAGAAAATTTTAACTGTTTGGCTGAGGCTTGGTTTTGGTTTGAGGTTATGCTGTCGGCTGACTTAGAGTCCCTCTGTACAGGACATATCTTGAATGAGGCTATGCAATTGCCTGCACTTGTGTAGTGTTCCCCAAATTTAGTCAGACTAGCAAGGCTGTCCACTTCCATTGGAATACCCTGCAACTCATATGCTCCACTTGTTGCATTTTCCAAATGATAAAGTTAGTTGTAGCACCTGTTTAAAGACCTTTATTCCTGATGAAGGGCTTTTGCCCGAAACGTCGATTTTGCTGCTCCTCGGATGCTGCCTGAACTGCTGTGCTCTTCCAGCACCACTAATCCAAAATCTGGTTTCCAGCATCTGCTGTCATTTTTTTTACCCTGTTTAAAGACCAGTTGGGCTTCAGCTAGCAAGTGTTTTTGCATAGTTACATTATTAATCCCACATACCAAATGGTCTCTAAGCATCTCATTCAGGGGTAAAACCAAAATTTCACATGTTTCTACAAGTCATCTTAACCTTGTCAAAAATCTTGACATGGATTTCCCTGGTTCTTGAATTGCAGAGTAAAACCGATTAGTGGAAGCTCCTTAACTATGTCCATCAATTCTTGAATGGTTTTAGTATCTGGTGCCTTGGGGCAAGTTAGGCTCCCAACAGAAAAGGTTGTGGCTCCACATGCTGTCATGAGAATTACTCTTTGCTTTTAATCTGCCACAATGTTGTTTGCCCAGGAAAATAAGGCGCTCTTTCCATATACTGCGCCCAGTCTTTGATGGCAGGATCAAATGAGTCAAACTTCCCAAACAAAAGCACGATGTAAGAAATTCTTACCCAACTCAAAGGCATCTGTTTTGAGTGAGCTTTTTCAGGAACGTGCTTTACTCCCATTGCCACTGAAATACACCACAGAGAGTGGCTGTAACCAAGTCACCCTTTATTTAGACATGGAGAGTTCTTGCCTCTACTACTGGCTTATTCGGAGTTAGCTCTCTGGAAGTCAAAGTCTCTTTTTATCTGTCAGCCAGGATTCTCTGAGTGGACCAGATTAACAACTCCAATTAGGGAGCACATATTCTATGAGATCAAGCTGGCTAACCTGCTTGCACCTTTGCATCCACACAGTACCCTTGCATCTCACAGCGCTCTTCCAATCTCCAACCTCTCAGTGCCCTTCCAATCTCTCGGTGCTTATTTGATCATGAACTGCCTGTCTGACCTTGTGTCTTCTTTTGTATGGAAGTGAGAGTCATCCAAAAGATGTCCAATAGGTAGATAATTTAATGCAAGCACTGTAAGAATATTTTTCTAAAAGGTTTAACAATTGGCACCTCTTATCTATGCTTAACTTGTGATCCTTGAATAACATTACTGTTGGATGTCCTTGATATTATAATCTCATGTTATGCTATTTTCTTTTTCACTAAACTATGTAAACTGCACGGTTGTCAGGATGTGTTCTTAACCTGTATTCCTCATTGACAATCCAGAAGCATTCCAATCAGAAGTGCGACCAAAATCCATTAACAGTTTCTGGTAATAAACTGATGCATTTCATCTGTTAATGGAACAGCACACATCAAGATCACAACTACGGAGATAATTAGTGGTAAGAAAAGCAACTCCCTGCTGTGTGCAGTAGGACTGTCTGTTACGTTTGCTGCCACACCAACAGTGTTTATGTGAGAATCACTTAACATTTGAGAACTGATTGTCCTATTCTATTCCTCACAGCACGGGTGAAAGTTAGTAAATCATTCTGGTGGAAATCTTAACGTTTCACAAGATTATGATAATGTAATATCTCTTTAAATCATGTACTAAAAATATAAGCATCCTTATTCAAATGTGTCTAGTAATGTAATGATAAATGTGACCTGAGATTAACTTTAAGATGCCGTTCTTTCTAGAATTAAAATACATTGAACTTTTCTCTCAATTAATTGCACAGTTCCTGGAGTTAAACCAGTTTATTTTTCCTTTTGTTTTCTATTGATCAAGATGTTTGTAACATAGTTAAAATGTTTTGATAAGATCCACAGTGCCCAGTCTGCCATGTCTCTCAAAGATGTTTGTCATGGCCAGCGGACATAAGGAGAAATCCCAACAAAACATTGTTTTCTTCTTTATTTCCATGTTTAAATTCTGTCTGTTTTAAAATGGACAACCTCTGCTGAATGCATAAAGTGGCAGAGACTGATAACATTATCATACTTCCAGAAGTTTCTAAACCCCCTGCATTTTGTAGACATTTCAACTAAAGCTGACACAAAGATCCCAGGCAAGCACTGAGAATGCTGGAGAAACTCAACACATCTGGCAGCATTCTGTGAAGGGAGAAACAGAGTTAACATTTCAAGTCTGGTATGACTTTTCTTCAGAATTAGGATCCATGTAAGGCTTGGTGGTGCCATGCCTCTGACCCACTGGTGCAGAGCAAAAGTTTTAATGCTATTTTTCACACAATAAACTCCATATATTAGATATAAGGGTAAATTTACACCACAGATCTTTGTTTTTTAGGACAGCAAAGTAAAGATTTGAGTGTGCCTTTGTTTTCCAATCATGTCGATTAATAGCAAGAAAACTATGTACACTGCTGATCTAAAAGTAAGACAACATTTCACTTAAAGTGGCGGAGTGAAACAGTGGATATTGAGACAGCAGCTGCTCATATACTCACACTGGATTAGTTATCCATAACTGCAGAGTATTGTTGTAGGATATGGGTTTAAATCCAATACAGCAGCAATGGAATCTTAAATCAATAACTTTTGAACTGGAAGCTAATCTCAGCAATGGTGCCACAAAGTCATTGTTGATTGTTGTAAAAACTCATATGGTTCACTCATGTCCTTACAGAAGGCGAGTTGCTACTTTTACCTGATCTGGACTATATATGACTGCAGACTCACAATATGGTTGACTCTTAAATGCCTTCTGAAATAATTTGCCAACCCTCTCAGTTCATGGACAGTTAGGCAACAAAATCTAACCTTGCTCACATTCTATGAAAGACTAAAAAGTTAAATATCGATAGGTATAAAGTATTAACAAAGAGAGCATGTTATACCCATGAATAGACTTCTGAAATAGAAAAATGGGCCACTGGATAGATAATGTGGGGTCATAGAATTATTACTGTTCTGCTTGATCGATAAGTGTTACTCGGAATTTATTAAAGGAAATCAATAATATGGGAAGTAAAATTTTGGTGGTGGATTGACCAGAGAATAGGTCTGAAGGAACAGGCAAAATGTGAGAACAATCTTACTTTAGGAAATAAGTGACCAGATCAGAATACATCTGGTTTCTTGAAGTGATGTGATCTGTGGTTTGAATCACATCTTCTAGTAAACTGTTAATGCATGTGCATTAGGAATGCCCTTCATATAGACTTGTTTCAAAATTTCATACGTCAGTAAATGACTTTACATTAAACAAACCTTTGAGTGGAATGCTTTATTTTGGATTCTTGCTCTATATAATTGGATCTCTATATCTCCATTGACATTTACAATGGTATACATTGAAAAATCAAAGAAACAATTGGCCAATCCAATCTGCATCCCTAACAGTGATGGTCTAGACAAAACAGATTGCTTTCAGCAGTGCAAAATAAGTGGTACACTTGGTCTTTACCTTAGAGGCTAACAAGTTGCAGAAGAAAATTATTTATTAAAATATATTTTCTATCTTAGATACATATTACATGTATTGTCAGAAAAAAAGCTATTTATTTTCTTGCCTCTGTTCAAATACATGGAAGTGACAGAGATGACAGTGAGAGATTTAAAAAACCCAGAAAGTGCTGGAGAAGCTCATCAGATCTGGCACCATCTGTGGAGAGAGGAACAGAGTTAATGTTTCAAATCCAACTTGACTCTTCTTGAAGAAGCTTCTTCAGTACTGCTCCTGTTTTTAAACAGTACATTAAACTTTAAACAGGAGACTTGAGGGGGAGGGGGCGTTATTTGTGTGTAATACTTCCAATTCCCCTTCACCAAATATGGTCTTGCATTTCCTTGGGGATTGTCCCAGTTGGCCATTGTAACTTTGGTGGAAGCCTCTTTTGCTCAGTTCCAATGCATAGGTTCCCCTCAGGAAATTCCCAGTGGCTGATCTTGCAGGAATACCAAGAATTTCAACCCTGTTTGAAGTTCATTTTTTTCTTAAATTATGCATCTTAACTGTTGAATGCGCAGTGGGATTGTCTCCTTTAGTGATTCTATCACTAACAAAGGCAATTCAGAGCACCAATTAAGGGTTTCTGATAAAATATTGGTGTAGAATTTATTATTTGCAATCAATATTAAAGCATATTCACATTTTGGATTTAAAATGTGCAAAGACAGTTGTACATAACTAGAACAGTTATCCTGAAATGTTGGTAAATCTTTTTGTAATAGACATTAACATTTTATGTTATAATTATATCCATTATAGAACCAACACAAACAATTCATTTGGTGAGTAACTTATGATACAAAATAGGAAAGTCCAAGGTTAAATGTATGCAAGCGATTATAACTGGAGTCACAGTAGGAGCATTGCAATTGGCCTTGCATAAGTGGATAAAATAGAGAAGGAAGCAGACTTCTGATCAGTATCTACTGACCGATATTGCAAATTATTTGTATGGAGGTAATCGGTAAGAACAGGACAAAGCTTGGTTGTAGTGTCTGTGTAATTAATTAGCATGTCAATATTTAGCAGTGACTTTTTAAAAGGTTTTTAAACTTGGTCTTGCCGCTGTACCTCTGAAAAGAATGAAGGATATATCGAGGAATAGAAAACTTGTAGAATTGCCCCTCACACAAATATTTTTGCTTTTTACTTATAAGTTCTAAGTTATTCTAAAACATTTGGAACATATATTTTGGTCTTCACTAATTCACATGTTTCCAGCACTTCATTTTTGCCTTCTCTTTTCTTTCATATTTTTTTCTGTGCAATTTTTCATTAAATACATTTATTTTTTTGCTCAGTGAATCTTTAGTACTTTCCTCCGCAATAAAACTTGTCCTCTTTCCCCTGGCTTCCATGATTTGTTTACAAAAATAGGGTTTTCATTAAGGAACACTTTTTCAGCCTCTTCAAAGTGGGAGACTGTTCTGATCACATCATAAGCCTGAGGTTTGAAAATCAAGATGTGATAGACTGGACATTAACCACATTCATTCTGGGCTCTGGAGTCTGTAGACACCCAGATGAGTAAGATTGTCAGCTAATTGATTGCTTTGCTTTGTGGATCAGATAAGAAATACATTATTCAAAGTAAATTGCTTGACTTTAGAAGTAGTTGCTTTTCTACCTAAGTTGACCATTTACTTTTACTTGAATAACATCACAACTGGCCAAAAGCAGAGACAATATGGTTTAAAATGCTAGGAACGCTTTTGAGGTGCTTGGAAATAGAATTGTGGGGGGGACTAGAGCTTTTATCCACTGCTTTGCTTTGCTGCTGATCCTAACCCAAATACTGGAAACAATATTGATTAAACAATTGGAATGGATACCTGTGCCTGTAGAAGCACAACACAGACACTATGTTTTCCCATCCATCTCCTTGGATTGCAAAATACCAGAATGTCTGATTGCCTCCTGAATGCTGCTGGAAAATTGACATTATACTGTGAGCTTTGGAAACCTAAATAATATCAGAAAATGTTTTGATTTGAATTAATATTGTCACATGTCCTAGATACAGTGAAAGTTTTGTTTTGTGTGCAGTGCAGGCAGATGGTACCATACAAAGTGAAGTAGGGTAATAGAGCAGAGAGAAGAATATGCTATGGGCTGCGGAGAGGTGCATAAACAGTGAGATCAGCATTAAATTTAAAATTTCAGAAGTCCATTTAGAAGTCTGATAACAGCTGGCAAGAAGCTGTTCTTGAACCTGTTGGTACACATGTTCAAGGTTTTGTACCTTCTGCCCGACGGAAGAGGTTGGAAGAGATTATAACCCGGGAGGGTCTTTGATCATGTTGGCTGCCTTCCCAAGGCACTGAGAAGTATAAAGTTAAAAATCACACAACACCAGGTTATAATCCAACAGGTTTAATTGGAAGCACACTAGCTTTCGGAGCGATGCTCCTTCATGGGGTGATAGTGGCATTATAACCTGGTGTTGTGTGATTTTTAACTTTGTACACCCCAGTCCAACACCGGCATCTCCAAATCCTGAGAAGTATAGGTGGAGTCAATGGATGGAAGATTGGCTTGCATGATGGACTGGACTGTGTTCCCAACAATCAGTAGTTTCTTATGCTCTTCGGCACAGCAGTTGCTATACCAAGTTAAAAATCACACAACATCAGGTTACCATCCAACAGGTTTATTTGGAAGCACTAGCTTTGATCTCTTTGTTGTTTTTATTCTTTTTCTTCTACTTTTCTTCAATTTCCTGATGTCACAGGGAGGCTGGAGCAGTGTGGTGGTGACTGGAGAGGAGACTCTTGGCTTCGTGGGCCTGGACCAGGGAAGTTCTGGAGACATGTTTGGGACACTGGCTGAGGAAGACAAACTATATAAGCACTTTCTTTTTATTCTTTTGTACCTCAAAATGGCACTAGGTTGTGGCAGCAGAACACTTTTCACTGTATCTCCCAAGGTATCTGAGACAATAAATCATTCATTCATTATGCTAGTGTTTTTTTTTTGTTGTTGAACCTGGGTCCCCAGACATTCTTAGGCCTTTGGATCAACTGTCCAGTGATAATTCCACTAAGCAATTCCCTCCCCATCAATTAACTGAGTTAGGTTTGGCCTTTTTTTTCTCCTTTTGTAACTTTCCATAATATTGAGAATATATTGGTGGTATCAGATATATTTATTCACATGACCCTGAGGAAACAGCACAGGTTCAAAAAAGGTTGAACGAATGACTTCCATTCATATTGTTTTCACAACAACCAGACATCTCATAAAACTTTACAACAAATGAAGTAATTTTTGAAGTGGGTAGATGTCATGTGACTTAATGCCATTATATTAAGTATCACATGTGTGGTGACCAAATACTATATCAAACATCATATCAGCAGATCTGTAGGAATTTGAAACTAGATACATAAACTAACCTCCAACCATGCAAAGGAGATGAAACATGGAGCAATTGAATGAGCAGAGAAATTGTCTACCAGTCCTTTACTTTTCCATCATGGAATATAAGGGCAGCTTGGCACAAAAGAGGTGGGGAAGAACACATTTGAAATGGATAAAGTTTTGAAGAGCATAGACAGGGTAAAGGTGAAGAAAGTTTTTCCCATAATGGACCTTGCCTCTAACCCATCTCACCCTCACAGACTAAACATTGGATCTAGCTATGCCCTTCAAACTGAGACAGGTTGGCTAATTTTAAGAAGGAGCAATCCACTTCCACAACGAAACTCCAGTGTAATAATGTTAATACACAAGATGTAAATATGAGAAAAAAAGGAATCTGATGTTTTTCAGTTTTAGTTGTCTGTAAATGGGAAATCCTATTGCAAGGCAATTCTGTCTACTGACTCTTACAAGGTTGATTTAAACTGTAATGAACCATGGTTTTGTTTTTTAATGGATAATTGGTTATTCATTTATGAGGAAACAATATATGAGATCATTATTTTTTGTATTAACCTGTATATTCCTATTATTTGTGTAATCCACTACTATTATGTTTTATATACACATAACCTTTTAATTGTAGTAATCAATTCAGTGGCTATAATACTAATGACAGATGCAAAGTCCAAAGCCAGGTTAAAAATAAAAGGCGTGTAGGGAATTATTTTGTTTCTCTTGTTGCTATCTTGTCAGCTACTTGCAAACCGTGGTTGACCCTAGAGAGAATATAAAACCATGGCAACCAGATAGCGTGGACTTGTGAAATAACCATTAATTAACATAGGCTAGTTGTGAAGACAAACCATTTCAGAGACAGAGCACAATTCTTGTTATGAAACATCCATCAGGAAGGTATTGATTTTTGAATTTGAATTTTTCTACTTCTCTGGCAAGAAAACCAGACCACACTGCAATTTAAATGCTTGAAAAAAATGGAATGATATTTGCCGTTTATTTAGTTTTACAGCTGCTTTATCCTGACAGATGAATTTGACAATATTCTGCCATTAAGTTTCTAATGATGATCATGAATCCATTGTCAATTGTTGGAAAAACCCATCTGGTTCACTAATGTCCTTTAGGGAAGGAAACTCCAATCCTTACCTAGTCTGGCCTATAGGTCACTCTAGACCCATAGGAGTACGGTTGACTTTCAATGGTTCCCTGGGATGGGCAATAAATGCTGAACAAGCCACTGACACCATCATCCCTTGAATGAATAATTAAAAAAAGATCCATTGTACTGTAGAGGATGGTGTAATATATGGAGTCAATAGCTAGATGCTAACAGCTAGACTGTACTATCAGTGATGTCACGTGATGTCAGATGACATGGAGTGACAGCTGAGTGAAAAGCTTGAGAAATGTCATACTTGAGCCTCTCTTGTGCAGAATTTGCAGATGCTTTTTGCCCCACCTAGGTTTGTAGTGTGATGCTGTCAGGGCCACACAAAGACCAGTGAAAAGGTGAGGTTACATGGCACCTTGGATATCTATCAGCACCCAGACAGATGTAGTTAAGGAGGTAATGGGGGAGGCGAGGGCCTATTGGTATTGTTAATCCAGAGACCCAGGTAATGTTACGGAGACCTGGGATTGAATCCTGCCATGGCAGATGGTGGAATTAGAATTCAATAAAAAAATCTGGATTTCAGTCCAACAGTGACCATTGTCAAATGTTGGAAAAACCCAAGTAAACTGCTACCCTTACCTGATCTGGCCTACAGGTGACTCCAGACTCACAACAATGTGGTTGACTCTTAACATTCCTTGGGATGGGCAGTATATGCTGGCCCAGTTGGTGGCACCCACATCCCGAAAATGAATTTTAAAATAAGTGGGCAGAAGGCCAATGGTTTGTGATTACCATTCTGGACATGTGCTCAAGGGAGTGCTATGGGACCCAGCAACAACAGCCCTCCCACTGCCACTGTCACCTCAACCCAGTCAATAAGCCAGTTGACCTTCCCAACAAATTTGTTGCCAACTCGTCTTCTTTCCATAATCCTTGATCCTCTTACCAAACAAGAACTTAACCATCTCTGTCTTAAATGCACTCAACCACTTGGCCTCCACAGCCTTCTGTGGCAATGAATTTCACAGATTAACCACTGTCTGGCTGAAGAAATTCCTCTTCATCTCTGTTCTAAAGGGTTAATCCTTCGCTTTGAAGGCTTGCTGTACCTGCATGTGATTCATGGACAAAGACATCCAAATCCTTTTGAACACTCACATTGTCCAATCTGTCTCCATTTAAGAAATAGTCTACCCTCTGTTTTTCCTACCAAATTGAATAACTTCACTTTGATTTACATTTTTTTCCATGTGCAATTCTCTAACCCATTTAGTTAACCTGCCCAAGTGCTTTTGAAGTCTCCTTGCATTCTTCTCACAACTTATGTTTTCACTCATCAGCAAATTTGGAAATATTATAATTGGCCCCTATATCTAAGTCTTTTATTGAGGTTGGAAACAACTGTGGAATCTTATGGAACTACGCTAGAAATATCTTGCCATCTAGAGAGTAATACAATTATTCCTACCCTCTGCTTCCTGTCTATTAACTAATTCTCAATCCATTCCAGTATAATCCCTCCAATCCAACGCACTCTAATTTGATTTAATATGGTGTAACCATGTAGCCATGGTACAAGCTAATGCTTGCAGATCATACAGTGGTCACCCATTTATAAAAGGGTTCTCATTCATGGTTATAATTTTAAAGACCTGACATACAGACATTTGTTGTACTTATGAACAGTTGCTTTCCATTTTCCTGCATTGTGTTCTGACTTGTGTACACTTTGACTTGTTAACAGACGTTAGAACACAACATGGGGACTGCCTGTACTGGAAATGGATCTGTTTGTGGGTAAGCAATAGAAGGATTTCTCCCTGATGTTCCTTTCCTGCCCATTGGAATTATGCTGGGTAACTGTATGTCACCAGGTGTAAATTCTTCCCAAGTTAAGTCACATCAAGATTTGGTGCTCTGAAATATTCAGGCACTCAGAGTTGAAACCATCCCAGAAAGCATTCTATTTTCATATTGGGACTCTTCTGGACTATTATTTTTCATCTCATTATTAGTAACCTGCTTTAAAAAAAATGACCCTTTGGCTTTTTCAGTTTTATTTGATTTGGACTAGTTGCGCTTCTGTTTGATTTTATTACCTTAACTTGGATGATCTGCAGCTTCTGCTGTGTTATAGGGAGACTGTCGTTATCCATTAACTTTATTGTGTAAAAGTGGAAAACAGGAGTACTTTCCCTAAATTCATTGCACATAGCACGAGCTATTAATCTTAGTATCACCTAGAATCATAGAATTATAGAATTCCTACCATGTGGAAGCAGGCTGTTCAGCCCAGCAAGTCCTCCAGGAGCGTTCCTCCAAGATCCACCCCCTACCCTATCCCTGTAACCGTGCATTTCCCATGGCTAATCCACTTAATCTACACATCCCCAGACACTATGGGCAATTTAGAATGACCAATCAATCTAACCTGCACATCTTGGGACTTGTCTATGCATGTTTCATTGGTGCAAAATTTCCAGCAACAACACATTTTCAGCTCTGATCTCCAGCATCTGCAGTCCTCATTTTCTCCGCAAAATATCTTTGACAAGCTCTGCCTTTATTAACTTTCTTGACCTCTTTAATCCACAGTGAGATAAAAGCAAATTATCTATCTTTGGTCTGAAAGAAACTATTCCTTACATGATGATAAGCATCATATAAAGTGTGTGAGGAAGCTCAATGGATAAGAAAAATCCAGCAGCCAGTTTGTCCCTCAACTTACTCACACATAATAGTGTATACAGATTTACCACTTGTATCATCAAGAGATAGATATAGAGAAAGGCTATTCCGTCATCTTAGCTAGACCAACACCGACATTACAGAATGCAACAGTTTGTTAAACGATTCATGGGCTTTTGATCCACCATACCGTCTGAATGTATTTCCACAGAGATTTGAAATATGTTTTTCAGTCATTCTCATTAATGACAGAGAAAATTATGTTCAAGAACTTTAGGTTCCAAAGATTTTGTAGTTTTCACTTTTTTGACGTTTTAAATTCTTGTTGCAGAATCTGAGAAACAATACAATGTTTATTCATTTAACATAGATTAACTCCTCACAGAGGAGAAGGGCTCCTGAAGAAGGGCTCATGCCCGAAACGTCGATTCTCCTGCTCCTTGGATGCTGCCTGACCTGCTGCGCTTTTCCAGCAACACATTTTCAGCTCTAACTCCTCACAGAGACATAGAAAGAGGCAATTTGGGCCATTCTGTCAGTGCTGACTGACAGTTTAAACATACCAGTCAGCTCTTGAGCTATAGTCCTGTGGTTGTTACACGTCAAGAGCCTATTCAAGATTTTTTTTTAAATGTGTGAAGGATTTTTTGCCTTTTCCACTCTTTCAGACTGAGTTTGAGACTCGCAGTGCCCTTTGGCTGAAATAAAGTCAACTCCTTTTATCAATCTCTTTAAATCTGTTCCCACCCTGTTATCTACTTCTCTGCTAAATAACTAGGTCCCAATTAAATCACTTCTCATCTTCCTCAGTGTTGTGATACCACCCTCTCAGTGCCATATGAGTTTAGTATATGGCACCCTGCATCTGAGGCATCCCAGCTATGTCTCCTAGTCTACTGCCTGGGCTGCACAGATGGCATCAGTCACTGGGGCATGACTGAGACATCCCACAAAGGCCACATGTTGCTCCTTTGAAGGAGCCAATTGCAGAGATGGGCAGAGTAGCTGACACCTTCACAGCCAGTAGGAGAGGTTGGTCTCCCAATCTTGCAGCCCTTAGATCCCGCTCCAGCATTTGGCACAGTTCCAGCTCAGTGTCTCAGGACATAAGGAGCAGCCTATGTCAGCTCTGCAGCTTGCTCATCCCCAGGAAGTGAGGTTGGGGCTGGGAAACTCTGGACTGCCTGTGTACTCTGAGGGGCCTTGTGGCAGTGCCCTCTCTCTGAGCTGGGTGCTCCTCTGTGCTGACCTGCTGCTGCTCCTGGGCTTGCTCTCAGCTCAGCCCCTTCCGTATCCACCTCCATCCTCTTGGGTAGGATCCAGTATGAACAACATGGCCCCAGCCTCAGGGCTCCTCACTCCTGGTGCAAAGGACCTAAAATGGGAACAGAAAGAGTGGCAGAGGTTCTTAGACCTCAGAAGGGTCTTCGATGGCATGGCTCCAGATGAGGCTAAGCACACCTTACCCCCACAGTGAGACCTGCTGCACCTCACTAACAAGGGGCATGTCTGCATCATCCATCCACATTGAGGCTCGACCTGTGCAGCATCTCAGTAAAGGTAGCTCACTCGTTGAGTGAACACTCAACATTATCGAGAAGGGTGTGCCTGAGTGTTCTGACACCCTTCTTATCCCAAACATATATTGACCATTCAACTTCTCACTGTATTCAATACATGTCATCCTTACTTGACAGATGATGAAAGGACTGACATAAGACCCTTGGACATTGCACAAATAATGGTTCCACTTCAGCCATCATTGACCTTTTGGAATGTCATTGCTGCTAACTTCCACATTATTGAGATGCCCAAGTTTAATCTGAAAGCACCACTGTCATGCAGCAATTGCCTTTGACACCTGAGCATCCTCACTCTGCTGGCATGGCGAATGGATAATGAAATAATTGCAGATTAAATGTGGCTGGGGTTTGCAAATGGCTGTTTCACGCCTGTTTCACTGTGAGGTACTGACGTCCCACAAATATAGATCCTATACTGTAATCCTTCAGACTGACATGGACTCCATTTACTCCTGGTACAGTCCCAATCATTTTCTGAAAACAATTTGTACCCATAGAACGGAAAATAATGGCAGAGAATGCAATTCACAGTCGACACCATCAGCATCAGCTCTACCTGGTCATCAGGTACCAACCCCTCCCCCAACCGGAGCCTCCATGTTTCCTTTCACCTCACATATCCCATTTCCACCCATATTCCCACATGGAGACACACATTGAATCTTATCTAGAATTGTCCTCCCAGTTCCTTTGAACCCCTGTATTATACATTAATAATGCCCAATCTGTATCTCTGTATTCTGCCTGTGGAGGCCATGGTGCTGGTCTTTGTCAATAAATGCTCTGACCGGGAGAGTGCCTCAGTTGGATGACTGACCGTGTGAAAGCCCACTAGACTCTGCGCAGACTCTAGCTTGATCTTCTTGACTGGACTGACGACTAGTCCCACCAGGTACCAACATGGCCATTCAATTGAATGAGCATGCAGCATGTGCTAGAAGGATCTCTCAGTGTGCCATTCACCGAGATATCCCCTCACCTTCTCTCTAGGCAGATTCCTGCTGTCAAGCAGCCTGTCTGTCTGTCTGCCTGCCTGCACAAAAGGTCACCTCAAAAGAGCAGTAATGACAGCTGTTGAGTCTGGCTGAAGCACCAACAGGAAATGGAATGGCAATGCATGAGTGAAATGGAGAGTGCTACGAGAGCAAGCAGTTCAGAGGTGCAACTGAGTTCTTCTGTGAATGTGGTGCCAGTCCCTGCATGCAGAGTGTCCCTGCTGCAACCTTTTACAGCAGGTTATCAGTGCTCCCCTGCATTGCAAGTCCGTGCTTCCTCAGCTGCCAGCCAGTGTACTGTAGAGGTACCATGATGGTCAAACGGGGTTGGTATATGCTGGATGTCAATCTCCGTGGATGAAGCCTGTGGCTGTTCCCCATGGATCATTCCCTGAGTAGCTGTTTGGCCATTGGCAGCATGGAGATTGCTCAGAGCATGCAGAGAGTGGAATCTGCCAGGTATGCTTCCTGGTTTCCCTCTCGGGTTTTCCCAATATTGAGCTTGTTTAATAGGAGGCTGAATATTAAGTAGGTGAGCTGTGCCTTCAACAAAGCATTTAACAAGCATTAATCCCATCAGTTGTTAAACTGCCACTGAATCTCACCATACTGCTTGTGAAGAGCATAACAATTGGAACAAATTACTCCCAACGTTGAGATGGACCTCACCCAAAGTTTTGTCTGAATATGCCACACATCTTGTCATAGCCCACATTGCACAGACTCCTATAAGATTTGGCTCAATCGTCCTGTCGCCAAATTGTTCAATAATCATTATATCTTGTTTCCTGCCATTGAATGAATTTTGGTTTGAACTTGTGGTTTGCTCTTGGATCCCATTGGTTTCCTCTTTTCTGGAATGTTGGACCTTCTCAAAATTCTCATTAAAATCTACAAGAATTTCATCAATCTTCCTTGTTGTTTCCTCAAAAAATGTAATCACATTAGCCATACTAAAATTCTACAATTTTTACTGCCTCGTGAGGTAAATCTATTTAGTCAAACATACAGTCATTTCTTCGATAGCACGATAGTCACCGTTCCTGTGTGACCCTACGCTATACAAGAATCACGCAATACAAATAGCACTGAAAGTGTTGGCGATCCAATTGTGTTTAAAAAGTTTGTGCTTTACAAACAGTGTCCCCTATTCGTCAATCACCTTAAAGCTAATTCGCATTGATAAAATGTGTCTTATAGCAGACAAATCCGTATTGTCAATCTAAAACCTCATCTAGATATGATTCTAAATTGTTATAGGAACCGAGACTGCTTTAGCAGCTCTGAGGTTGGTCCTAAAGTAAGATGTACTCTCTCTCATGGGGTTTTAGACTACCTGCGGTACCCCAGAATAAAGCTCACCTGTTTTAGTATGTTATCTGAGAGATAACTCTATTGAGTTAACGTATCTCAGTACTGTACATAGAATTCTGTATCTTAGGATTCAAGATCATTTGTATTTTGGGTCATTAGCCATTAACTGTGAGTCTGTAATTTTTATAGTGATCACTTAATAGTATTTTATTTTAAGAATTAATCCTGGGTTACAGACGGTAATGGTTATAATATGATAGCGTATGGAGTAATTAAAATACTTTATTGGTCTCGAAATAACTACTGGAATAATGAATTCATGTAGAGATATTATTACTATATACATTTACTGAGACATATAGGTTGTTCTACTATAGCGTGAACTTGGTCAGTGCAAATTCGCTGTAATATGATTGATGAATTGGGGACTCTGTATCTAAAGCACAAACTTTTAAAATGTGTGTTGGTTGTAACGTGATTACATCACCAACCCTTTAAGCTCTGTTCCTAAAGCACAGTTTTTCTATAATTCGGGGTTGCACAAGATGCAACCATTGTGTTATAGAAGAACTGGCTGTAAATATAACATAACAATTCTACATGAATGTGTAACAAAATATTTAAATCCACTGAAAGGGAAATAGTATATATAAGTAAATATTAAACAAAATTATATTTACAATACCAATATTAATTTTTAGTTTTTTTCTGACTTGCCTCAGCCTTTAAGAAGCATTCACTTTCCAAGAAAATTCGAGTTTACATTTGGGACCAAGATGGCTGATCTGCAAAGTGTGGTCACCCAGTTTCACATAAAATCTTGCATCTGTTTAGAAAACAGCACTCTGAAAATGTATGACTTCATCCTTTGTTAAGAATACTGGGAGTGATATCATTGTTTTGTTCTGTCTGTGTTTGCCAACTGCTGTCTTCTCAGCTGCAAAGTCTGCCTATGACTTTAGAGCATTCTCACACACGACAAACCTGTTTACAACTTTGGTCTTGGCAAAGACTCAGATTCTGCATTAATGTTTTGTTATTATAGTAATTTCCTGAATTTGTAATAATAATAAATTTATTTGATTATTTCCTTTACAGTCAAACATAGTCTTCCCTTAACAACTCCATGCTGACTACTTGATTAATATGTACTTTTTCTAATTGACAATTTGGCCCTCAAACCCCAATAATTTGCCTGCCATCATGGTTAGGGAGTGTGGTCTGTAATGAATCAGTCTATTCTTCCTCCCTATTTAACAACATTAGAGCCTTCACTTCTCTAGTACCCTGCCTCTAGCCAAAGAGGATTGGAAAATGGATGTCAGAGCCAGAGTTATTACCTCCCTTCCTTCTCCCAGTACCTTGGCATATATTTCACCAAAGTCTCATGATGCATCCATTCCAAAGTTCTTAAACTCCTTGATATTTTCTCTGCCAATATTTCATTCTCCTCTTCTTTCACTACAATATCTGCAGTTTTCCCTCTTTTCTGAAGACAGAGGTAAATATTAATTAAGAATGATTTCCACATCCAAGTAACCTTATCATCTCTGTTTGGCACTTTTATTCCTGTTTATGTAATTAGATCTGAGCCTTCTACACTTTTACTTGCCAATACAATTTCACACCCTTTCTTTGCCTTCTAAATTGACATTTTAAGTTTACCTTGACTTTCTATGCCTGTTATCTGGCATAATCCTGACTTTTATTTTATGGATTACTTTGCTAAGCATGTCCATGCCAGTATCCATGCTTCACTTGAGCATCCTTCCAAATGTATGGATTGAAATCTATTGTCGTACTCTTTGATTTCCTTCCCCTTATATCCCTGTCTAGTTTCCCTACAATTCACTTCAACTGATGTGAAGCTTTCTATATTCCATTCCAGCTTGGCATCCCTTCGCCTGCTTCAAATCCAATTTGCTTCCGCCTCCAATGGGACTAAGACTCATTGCCCCACTCTGCGCCTAATTTGCCTTTGCCATCTCTAACCCTCTTTCAGCTCTGTGGCCAAACGTCACACCTACTCTCACTACCTGACCCCCTCCCCAACCTGAGACACCACCCCCATCTCGCCACCCACCCCCCCACCCCGATTTCCCCTCGACACCCTGGCCCACCCTGGCATTGCAATACGTATCAGATACCCTTGCCACCTTGAACCCCTACCCACTCAGCACCCTATTCCTTATTCCCTTATCCAGCCTGCAATCTATCAAGCTGACAACCTACTTGCCTGGCACCCTATCCACCCAGTATTCTAACCTCACAATTATACTGATGATTTGACGGCAGCTGTGAAAGTGGCTGTCTGTGATTCTGGACCTTTATTTACCAGACTTCGACAGCAAAAAGCTGTAAAATGGGTATGCAGTTTGCCTTCTCCTTTATCGTTCTGCGCTATGAGGCACCAATCAGAATGGAAGTATGGTTCCACATTCCTGCAGGAGCCCTGAGCAGAATCTCCTCTCAGAAATGTAGAGTTCCCCTCATTTGGGAAAAAAAGAGGGGATGGGTGTTTGAGATTGCCACTATTTGGAAATGTTGCCCATTCTATATAATATAATGTCTGACTGACTGGTTGAGAGATCAGGTCTCTGAGGGAATACACAGAGAGTGTTGGAGACTTTTGAAACTTGAATGTCACGTGTTGATGTCATCTCACTGTCTAAAAGATACAGTGGCTTTTTGGGATTTGTGTAAATAAACAGCCACTTCCTGTGATAGTGAACTCCACATTTTCATCATGGTCTAGATAATGAAGTTTCTTCTGAATTTCCTATTGACTTTTTGCATGATAGTTTGCTTGGTAAAAAGACCAAATGAACATCCAGTCTGTTAGAGTCATGGAGATATACAGCAAGGAAACAGACCCTTTGGTCCAACCTGTCCATGCTGACCAGATAATCTAAACTAATCTAGTCCCATTTGGCAACACTTGTCCCATATCCCTTCCTATTCCAATACCCATCCAGATGCCCTGCAAATGTTGTAATTGTACCAGATTCCACCACTTCCTTTGGTAGTTCATTCTATACATGCACCACTCTCTGTGTGAAAAGGTTGCCCCCTTAGGTCCCTTTTGAATCTTTCCCCTCTAACCTTAAACCTGTGCCTGGGGAAAAGATCTTGACTATTCACTCTATCCATGCTCCTCATGATTTTATAATTTTCTATAATGTCAGCCCTCAGCCTCTGATCTCCAGGGAAATAGCCCTAGCCTATTCAGCCTCTTCCTATACCTCAAACCCTCCAACCCTGGCAACGTCCTTGTAAATCTTTTCTGAACCCTTTCAAGTTTCACAACAGCTTTCCTATAGCAGGAGACCAGAACTGAATGTATTATTCCAATAGTAGCCTAACAAATGTCTTGTACAGGCAAAACGCGACCACCCAACTCCTACTCAATGCACTGACCAATAAAGGCAACCAGATGCCTTCTTCACTATTCTATCTACCTACGACTCTACTTTTAACAAACTATGAACCTGCTCTTCAAGATATCTTTGTTCAACAACACTCTCCAGGATCTTACCATTAAGTGTACAAATTCCGCTCTGATTTGCCTTTCCAAAATTCAGCACCTCACATTTATCTAAATTAAACTCCATCTGCCACTCCTCAGCTCATTGTCCTATCCGATTGAGGTCCCATTGTACTCTGAGGTAACTTTCTTCGCTGTCCACTACAACCACTCAGTCCTGCAATTCATCAGCAGCAGCCAAACAGAGGGTAACTCCAGCTCCCATCATTATGAGGCATGACTATGCAGTCAAATCACATCCAGTACCACCTTACCAAATCCAATTGCTGGGAGTTTGGTAGCTACAATGGAATTGGTAGGTTTGAATTTCATTAAAAATTAGGCTCGAGGTGTGAGCGTGAGTCCAACTGCACTGGGAATGGTAGGATTTGAAATAACTTCCTTCATTAGGTCAATATCCTTACATTCTTTCTATTAGTATCTTTGACTGGTGGTTTAATTGCAGTGAAAGTGAGGTCTGCAGATGCTGGAGATCAAAGTTGAAACTTTATTGCTGGAACAGCACAGCAGGTCAGGCAGCATCCAGGGAACAGGAGATTCGACGTTTCGGGCACAGGCCGAAGAAGGGCCTGTGCCCGAAACGTCGAATCTCCTGTTCCCTGGATGCTGCCTGACCTGCTGTGCTGTTCCAGCAATAAAGTTTCAAGGTTTAATTGCAGTGCCTTAACTCTTAGCGCACTTGGTGCTTGGCTGTATATATAGAGCAGGGAGTTTGAGTTCCAATGTAGAAGAAAGGAAGACTTGCTTCTAATGAGAATAGACTTGTCCCTTGCCACCAGCTTTCCATAATGTCACTTCCACCAATATCTATGTGGTGGGGCAAGGTTTGGGAGAAGACAGCGAGCTGAAGGTTCACCAAGGATGGCAATTACCCTTGCTCTGGCCCGGATCATATCCTTTTCCACCGCAATTTCAAATCTAGGGACATTATAATCTCTATTACCAAGCTGTTCCTTTCCACAGATCCAGCTTCCTTCTCGAAAACTAAATCTTGATCTACCCTTTTGTCTCTGGGCTTGCTATATTCTGGTTAAAAACATGGTCCTTCATATATTTTAAGATTGACCTTTTACATTGATTTTATCTCACTCTATATTAGAGTGGTTGAAATCATGTCATTTAAGGCTCTTTAGTTTCTGTACTTTTCAATAAGTTGCCACATAGTGACCAGTCTATCTCCTTCATACTATTTAGGGGTTTATAGTATATACCTGGAAGTGTGATTGCTCCTTTTGATTCCTCCCCCAGCAACAGTCCCCCCCCTTCCCTCCCCTTCCCTCCCCTACCACAGGTTTTGCCTATCCACTTTGTCCAAACTCTTCATGATTTGGACACACGTCAAATCATCTTCCAATCTTCTCTTTTAGAAAAAGAGTCCCTGGTTTGCCAGTCTATCCATATAACTGAGGTTGATAATCTCTGAATTATTCTTGAAATCTTTTCCACACCTACTCTATAACCTTCACATAAGTGTAGCGTTCTAAGATGGACACTTCATTGAATGAAACAGACCAAATGTTTTATAAAGGTTCACCATAACATCCATGCTCTGGTACTCTCTGCTTATGACTTGGTTTCGACCTTCTTGTCATTGCAGTAATATTTCAGACAATAATAAATGCCATTTTAATAGATACTATCAGACCATCGACGTAATTACAGCAGCTTAATAAAAGTGCACAACAGGAATAATACTTTCTTTATTAAACAAATAGATTAAAATTTACCATTTGGAACTTATTTTGGACTTTCATTAGATGAAAAAAGCGAATACATTGCAAAAAGAAGGGAAAAGTCCAGCGTGTTACAGTAATATAATAAAACAACAATATTATTTTGGTCCCACTTTTGCAGAAGTGGGGCACCCTAGATCCTGACTTGGACAAACAAATGCTGAAGCTGCCAAAATATAAAACAAACAATAAGCCCCTGGGGAGAGCCCTCAGGGGTGACAGGTAGCATGCTAATCAGCGATTAGCCTCTGCTGCTTCTCAGAACCTCCTTCCAGTCCCTCACCCAATTTAAGATGACCCTGTGGTAGTTTGGGAACACAGCAGCTTTATAATAAGGGATCATCCCTGAAAATGAATATTCCAATGGACATTCCTTGCAAACAATTCCCCAGATGGGGGATCATTGGGAGCATTTTCAGGGCTTGTTAATCAAACATGTAACTAGGCTCCAAACCTTTAACATTCAGTAGTATCTGCTAAACAAATATCTAAGATCCAGAATGACAAACATTAAAAAGTGTAACAAAATAAGTATTCAATCCTCTATATTTGTAATGTTACTGTTGAAAAAAATCTGAATCCAATTTATTTCTGAATTGCTATTCTATGCAAAAGGTTAATGATATATACTACAGGAGGTATTTATTTTCTCTATCTCTCTTTGTTAGTGGAGAATTAAATTAAGTTTGCATTGGATTTAGAAATAAGATGCTGTGAGATGCAAGGCAGAAACAACAAACCCCTAAGCCGCTTGGCAACCTCACATTTCATTTTGTCCCTGTGATGGAACAAATTGTGTCTGGCTGCTGCTTATACATAACCAATGATGCATCTGCTATGTAATCAATCGAGGAAATCAATCTTGCTGACTGAAATAACTTGCTAAGCAATGAAGGGGAAACGTAACCTGGAGAAAAAAAGCTGATAGCAGCAGTCATTTTTTAACAATGGCTTAAGGAGAATGTAAACTGACAGCAGGGATCCTTTTAATTGTAGAAGCAAAGGAACATAGGAGAAGCTCTGACATGACCATAAGTGCTGGTTTATGCTATCTGAGACTCCACACATACACCAATGTGGTTGACTCAGCTGCCTTCTGAAATGGCCAAGCAACCCACTCAGTTACACTAAACCATGGTAAAATTTGAAAAGAGGAATTAAACTGAATAAATCACCTAACATCAATCTAGGCACCAGAAACAGCAATTGCAAACTCAGCTTTGTTGACCTTGTAAAGCTCTCCTTACCAGCATTTGGCGTCTCGAGCCAAAACTGGGAGAGCTGTCTCTCTGATTAGGCAAGATTAGACTGCCTGACATAGTATTACTCACAGAATCATACCTTACAGATATTTTCCCAGACACCACCATCACCATGCCTGGATATGTCCTGTCCTGCCAGCAGGACTGACCCAGCAGAGGTGATGGGCAGCACAGCTGGGAGGCAGTTGCCCTGAGAGACCTTTACATTGACTCCAGACACCATGAGTTCTCTTGGCATCAGGTCGAACATGGACAAGGAAACCTCCTGCTGATTACCACATACCATCCTCCCTTGACTAATGAATCAGTACTCCTCCATGTTGAACATCATTTGGAGGAAGGGCTGAGTATGGCAAAGAGTACATAATGTATCCTGGTGACATGTTGAATATCTACCACTAGAAGTGGCTGGGCAGAAGCACTACTGATCAAACTGGTTGGGTCCTAAAGGACATTGCTGCTAGACTTGGTCTGCAGCAGATGGTGAGGGGATCAACATAATGGAAAAATAGACTTGACCTCATGCCTATGGTGGTATTGGTAGCAGTGACCACTGTGCAGTCCTTATGGAGATAAAATCCCATTTTCACATTGACAATATCCTCTATCATGTTGTGTTTCATAAAATGGGAAGATTTTTAACAGATCTAGCAACTCAAAACTGTGCATCCATGAAGTGTTCTGGGCTATCAGCAGCAAAAAGATGGTTCTCCAAAATGACCTTGTGACCAACCCTATCCCCATTGTAACACTACTGTCAAGCCACGGGATCAACCCTGGTTCAAAGGAGAGTTCAGGAGGGCATGGCATACCTCCACAGTGTTACCTGTACAGGGCATACCTCAAGATAATGTGTCAACCTGGTGAAGCTACCAATCAAGACTACTTACATGCCAAACAGCATAAGCAGCAAGTGATAGACAGATCAAAGCGATCCCTACAATCAAAGGATCCGATGTAAGCTCTGCTACACCTAGTCACTCCACAAAAACCCCAGACTCAACAATGGGGGAGCTAAACACATTAGTTCAAATCACAAAGGCTGAAACATTCACTGCAATATTCAGCCAGAAGTGCTGAATGAATGATCCATCTCAACCTTCTCTGGTGGTCCCTGCATCACAGATACCAGTCTTCAGCCAATTTGGTTTACTCCACATGATATAAAGAAATGGTTGGAGGCACTCGATGCTGCAAAGGCTGTGGGCCTTGACAACATTCCAGCAATAGTATTGAAGACTTATGCTCCAGAACTTGCCACACCCCTAGTCAAGCTGTTCTGGTACAGTTACAACACTGGCATCTACCTGACAATATGGAAAATTACCCAGGTATGTTCCGTACGCACACAAAAAGGACAAATTCACCCTGGCCAATTACTCCTCCATCAAGCTGCTCTCAATCATCAGGAAAGTGATGGAAGGTGTTATCAGCAGTGTTATCAAACAGCACCTGCTCATTGATGCCCAGTTTGGATTCTGCCAGGGTCACTCAGCTACTGATCTCATTACAGCCCTGGTTCAAACATGGATAAAAGAGCTGAATTCCAGGGGTGAGGTGAGAGTGACAGCCATCAACATCAAGGCTGCATTTGACCAAATCTGATATCAAGGAGCCTGAGCAAAATTGGAATCAATGGAAATCAGCAACAAACTCTCACATCCAGTGTCATAGCTGGCACTTAGAGAGATGGTTGTTTGCTGGAGGGCAATCGAGGACATCTCTGCAGGAGTTTGTCAGGATAGTGTCCTAGGCCCTTCCATCATCAGCTGCTTCCTCAATGATCTTCCATTCAGCATCAAGTTCAAAATGGGGATGTTCACTGGTCATTACTCAATGTTTGACATCTGCACAATATTCATTAAATGTAATATGCTGGGTTCCATCACCAAGATTATTTAAGTCCTGGAGAAAAGATGTCTTGCTGTAATCGTATGAAGCCTTGGTAAGTCTGCACCTGAAGAGTGCACAGTTTGGATTCCTTATTGAAGCGAGGCTATACTTGTCACAGAGAGACTGCATCAGATATTCACTTGACTAATCATGGGATGTCCAATGTTTAATGTGGAAAGATTGAGGAAGCTGAGGCTTCTCCAGCGATTTGAAGAATGAGACATTATCTAATTAACATTTACAATAATCATAAAGGGTATGGCAGAGACATGTAGAATTAGATGTATCTGTTGGCTTGTGAATCCAGAACCAGGGTGATAGGCATTTGAGACTGAGATGTGGTAAATCTTTGGTATGCTGCACCCTAGAGAGAGGGTACCCTCTGGAAACTCAGTCATTGAGCAGGTTCAAGACAGAATTCAATAGGTTTCTGCAGAGTGGTCTCATGAAGGGATGTGTGGATAATGAGGGACTGTGACATTGAATTGGATGATCAGCCCCAATTTAATGGAAGAGCAGCCATTATGGGCTGAATGGCTTAATCCTGTTCCTTGGATGCTGTGTTCCCAGGATGTTGGTAGTAGGGTATTCATAAATGGTAATTCCATTGAATGTCCATGGGAGGTAGTCATTGCCTGATACTTGTGCAACACAAATATAACTTGTCACTTTTCAGCCAAAGCGGAATGTTACCAAAGTTTTGCTGCTGATGGACATGGCTTACTTCAGTATTTAATGGGTTAAGCATGGTACTGAAATGGTGTTTTGCAGTATGAACCAGCTATGAGGTCCAGATGTGTGGTGTCTTGCACATCATTGTGCTGCCGATAGGATAGAAGTTATGTTTGCTTGGCATCCTAATCTCACTGGAAGAGGAACTTGTGCCCAGTCTGACTGTAAGTGTTCACCTGCCTTCCAGAGAATCTTGTGACAGGTCATCCAGCATGCGGGAGCTACTCTGAGTTAGTGAAGACTTGTGGCGTAATCATGCTGAACACACTGCTCACTACTAAACCCGAACACTAATTACTCCAGCCATAAAATATTGTCCATCCCATTTATATCCCCTCCCTCCTCCCCCCCACATCTACCAGTCAGACTGCAGCATGTTCTCCAGAGTTCATGCCCATTTGAAAGGTGGGAGAACACGGACAATGGAAACTTGAAATAAACTGTATGATTTGGCTTTCATCTTCAACTATATTGCAGTAGAACAATGATCTTGTTATAATTATTGAAGTGAATCTTGTTGAACAACTAAAAATTATTTCTTTTCATATTACTTAAATGATGCTTGTAGAGGCCTGTAGGGCTACAAGCAGACTGCTCACTCCCTGCTCTGAGCACTCACTCCCCACTTCTGATCACTCACTCCTGCCTCTGACCACTCACTCTCCACCTCTGACCACTCACTCTCCACTTCTGACCACTCACTCCCTGCTCTGAGCACTCACTCCCCTCCTCTGACCACTCACTCATGACCTCTGAGCACTCACTCCTGCCTCTGACCACTGAACTGCTCATTAACACCACTCCCCCTGAGTCTCATTCCCATTGCAGTTAAAAGGGATAGGTGTTCCCCTATGTTATGGTATTGACTTTCACAAAATGATCCCTGTTTTAGTTTCATTCAAACATCAAGTGTGAGCTCCCGTTGTAATCATGAATAAATAGATTGCTCTATCTACATGGTAAAGGTTTACTAATTCCTATAACTTTACACCTCAGACTCAAAATGCTGGAGCTTTATCAAGTGTCATTCTCACAGCTCTATATATCTGTTGACTGAAGCAAGCTGTTTGGGTAGTCAGTGTCTTCATCTGCCTACTTGTAGCTTCATGTGCTTTGGCAGTACTTACAGCCTGGAATATTATGAACTGTTCATTCTATTTTTACTTCACAGTGTGCACAAGGATGAAAAGAGCTGACCGAGCAGCTTCTAAATTGTGTCCCTTTGCATTTACATGAAATATAAGTTACAATTTCTGGCTGAATTTGCAGTGCCTTTAGGAAATTATCAACAGGCTCAGCTAGTTGCTGCCTCAGGCCTTGAAATTTGTCTCACTGATCCAGTGACTTGGTTTTGGCTGGAAATGCACACTGCATTTTTCAAAATATTTTGTTTGGGTTTATGCTCATCGTCTCCTGACTTTTAAAGAAAGTTAACCCTTTCTCTCCTGACCCCAAAAGAATGTAGCTACTCTTTCCTTTTTGCTAGTTCTTTTTAGAAATCTACTGAATACCAGTTTGTACTCTTGTTTCAACTTCTCAAATTCCTTACACCATCAGCAGTCTTCCTTGATTTCCAATGCATTTGTTGATATGGTCACGATTCCATTTTACACAATTCATTAACCTTTTTTGTCTCTCTGGCATTTATCCTGGTTGATTTTCACTCTATTTCAACATTAATTTCCTTTAATGTGTTTGGCCTTTTCCCTTCACAGATGCCCCACTGCCACCATCTTATGTCTCCTGGTTATGTAAGATCAGAATAGTCAAACTTTGAATGTAGAACATCATTGAGTGTTCAGGTCATTCTGCTGTAACACGTGTTTCATTAACGTGAATTCGCTATAACGCAATTGTCGAATTGGGGGCATAGTTTCTAAAGCGAGAACTTTTAAAGCATGTGTTGGTTATGACGTGGTTCCGGCCCGAATAATTTAAATGGTGCTGCTATTAAGCAATTTTCTTATAACACGGGATTGCATGAGAATGGAACTACCGTGTTACAGCAGAACTGACTGTATTTCGTACAGTTTTCCATATAGCTGGTGGACTGTTACATTGTTGCTTAGCACTTGTGAGCAGTGCAGCAGTAAAATGTGGCATGTCCAGAGCAATTAGTTCCTATCATATAACATGATATAATATAACAATAATGTATTTGGAATATTATTTGCATGCTGCTTTGACAAAACTGTGTTACATAAATTATGTTTGACTCCCTGGGACAGTTACAGTGCTATACCCCATCAGACACAAAGCCCACATGGATTTCTTTAATGGTACCAATGAGAACATTTTGTGGACCATGCAGATATCAATCCATGGCCCTGTCTGCCCATTGAGTATAGACCATAGAATCATCGAGTCAAATAGCATGGAAATAGATCCTTCAGTCCAACTAGTCCATGCCAACCATAATCCCAAACTAAACTAGTCCCATCTGTCTGTGCTTGGCCCTTATCTGTCAAACATTTCTTATTCATGTGCTTATTCAAATGTCTTTTAAATGATGTAACTGTCCCCGTAACCACCACTTCCTCCGGAGGTTCATTCCACACACAATTCACTCTCTGTGTGAAAAATTGTTTCCATGTCTTTGTTAAATTTTTGAAACGAAGCTACCAAAACACGTTTTTTGACCAATATTTGCAACCATTTCGTAACGTTTACCAATCTTCTCACCAGAAGTTAATAGCTACAGTAGGGAGTAGCAGATTTAGGGTTAAAGTATGTCACGTAGGTAATTATATTAAAAACAGGAATCAAAGAAGAATATAAATTCGAACTTTGAAGCTAGAAGGAAGTTTTTATTATTTAAGAAGGAAGCTTGACTCCAGCTCCCCAGATTGGAGTCTACTCATTTTCTAGTTTGCATGATTAGCATATCAAGTCAATTATAAGGAATAAAGCAAACAACTCAGAAAGCTTTGAGTCTGTTAAATGATATTGCTGTTAGGTATATTCAATGTAGATAAGTGTAAAGTAATTAATGAGTTGAAGGAATGGTTCTAAAGCATACTGATGAGGAATGTTAGTGGATAAATCCATAAAACCATCAACAAGGTACTTGACTGCTGTTAAATAAAATTTATATTTCAAAGCTCTCATTATTATCAGGAAGATGTATTGGAACATTTTACTGCCACCTGGATAATTTACTTTTAGAAATCAATGTGGCTAGTCATGCAGTTACTTATGCCTTTGCACAACACCAAGTTATAGTCGAACAGGTTTATTTGGAAGCACTAACTTTCGGAGCGCTGTTCCTTCATCCGATAGTTGTGGAGTATAAGATTATAAGACACAGAATTTATAGCAAAGGTTTACAGTGTTATGCAACTGAAATTATATATTGAAAAAGACCTGGATTCTGTGTCTTATGATTTAATACTCCACAACCACCTGGTGAAGGAGTAGCGCTCCGAAAGCTAGTGCTTCCAAATAATCTGTTGGACTATAACTTGGTATTATGTGATTTTTAACTTTGTACACCCCAGTCCAACACCGGCTCCTCCAAATTGTGTTTTTGCAGTTGATGCCTGAGTGAATAAACGTACAGCTGCACAACCGAAACAGACCAGGTTCAAGACACATGAAAAGCACAGGTGGAAATGTGTTAAGGGCAGATAAAATAAGAGCAGAATTGAGGGAAGGCAAGCAGATGGTTGAAGAGGGTGGACCTTTTTTTGAAAGTAAGAAATAAAGTGAAAAGATGGTAAAGATGGTAAACTTCAGAATGTAGGGTAGGCTAGGCGGTCTGGCTTAAGAAAAATCTGAAATAATGAAACCAGGGAGCCACAAAGTAGAGTCAAATATTTGGAAAAAGGTAGCAGCAGATATGTAAATGGACTGCATCAAGATATTGAAAGGTACTGGTGAGAGTTTAGAGAGATCAAGCCAGAGTAGTGAGACATCATGAGAGCAGAAGGAGTGAGAGTGAGAGGAAGCAGTAAAACAGCATGAGACAAGAAAGGCAGAGAATAAGGGGGAGCAATGAGACACTGGGGAGAATTACAACAGTATGCCTAAAGGGAGTGACGTGACAGTGGGGAGCTAAACTCAAGAAAACTAAAAAAGACGCAATGTTAAGCTTGTAGACTTTGTGCAACCACTTGGGCCCTCATTCAGGCAGATACAAAAGTTACCATAGTCCCAGAGAACCATAGGCTGTTCTCTCATTAGAGAGGTACAATGAGTGGTGAAGTTAATGTGAGACTCACCACCTTATGTTCTTCTGAAAGTTGTTGGATTCCATCTCAACTACTAATGACAGTCCTGGCTATAATTAATTTGAAGGATATTACTATCATCAGAGATACACAAGCATTTTATTTAAAAAATCATTCATGGAGTTGCTGGCTGGGTTAGCATTTACTGACCATCCCTGGAGATTGGGGTGGTGAGTGGCCCTCTTGAACCTTTGCAAGTTCTGCCACGCGCAATGTTAGGAAGGAGTTCCAGGATTTTTGTGTAAAAAGAAATTGTGATTTCAGAAGCCTACATTACATAGGAAGATTTAAGATTAGATTAGATTAGATTACTTACAGTGTGGAAACAGGCCCTTCGGCCCAACAAGTCCACACCGACCCGCCGAAGCGCAACCCACCCATACCCCTACATTTACCCCTTACCTAACACTATGGGCAATTTAGCATGGCCAATTCACCTAACCTGCACATCTTTGGACTGTGGGAGGAAACCGGAGCACCCGGAGGAAACCCACGCAGACACGGGGAGAATGTGCAAACTCCACACAGTCAGTCGCCTGAGGCGGGAATTGAACCCGGGTCTCAGGCGCTGTGAGGTAGCAGTGCTAACCACTGTGCCACCGTGCCGCCCGCAACTATTAGGCTTCAATGTCTTTGGGAAACCCAAGGCACTGCAGTGATCTAATTGAAGTCTTCAAGATTATGAATGTTGCAAAATTGGTTAAGAGAAGTTCTAAACTGTTATGGAATGTTACATACCTTATCAAGTTATGACAACGTGGGAAAGTTAGTTGTAAGTTTTAGTAGCAGGATAGCTGCTGTCATTAGCTAACAGTAGAATTTTAAGTTCTTGAACATAAATACATTGAATCATTTAGTGCAAAAGAGGATAAATGGGTAGAGGCATCATCCATTTGATTTTCTGTCTCTTTACATTAAAGTGGATGGGATGTTGAGAAGCTCCATTAGGTGTATGCAATAGTTGCTGACCAATTTTAATCTGCACGCTGCATCAAGACAATCTAATACATTAAAAGACAACAATGAAAAGTCTGGCTTTATAAAGTTTTGTGGGAGATAGTATTGATTGCAAGAGATTTTGTATTTATGTTGAACCTTAGTTATGTACCTGAGAGATGGCTCTGAAAACTTTGCACACAAGAAGTTACTTTTCAGTAGATGGACTGTTATGTCAGTAAACTCCGCTGCTACCTTTTCTCACAGTTGTATCTCACAGACGGCAGTAAGATGATTGACACAAATTTAACCAGAGCTACTGGAACAGGCAATGTGCCTCCAGTTTAGTGACTATTATAAGAATAACATTCTCTGACAATTCTGCATTCGAATGTCAAACCAGGCAATGTGGCCAAGTCCCTTATGTAGGATTGGAATCTAAACTCATTTGACACAGAACAATTCTCATTTGTGCAGTTTAAAGACACTTCCTTGCTAATAAAAGCAGAAAATGCTGAAGAAACTCAGCAGGTCTGGCAGCATCTGTGGAGAGAGCAACAGAGTAAACTTTTCGAGTCTGATATGACTCTTCTTTCAGAGCTAGGTCAGCGCTTCTTGCCCATTCTTAAATGCTTGAGAATGCCGTGATGAGTTATATTCTTGATCCATGTAGTGGAGGTAAATCAGCAGTGATGGTAGGAAGGGAGGATATTCCAGGATTTTGACTCAATGACAGTGAAGGAACAATGATTCAGTTCCAAGTCAGAATGGTCTGTGACGTAGAGGGGAATTTGCAAGGGTTTGCATCCCCAGGTATCTGTGACTCTTGGTCTTCTAGGTGGCAGATGTCAGTGTGTGAAAGGTGCTGTCTCAGATGGCTTGGTTATTGTTGCACATCTTGTCATTGGTACACCACTATGCATTGGTGGTGAAGGGAATTAATGTTTTAGGTGTTATATGGGGAGCTAATCAAGTGGGTTGCTCTGTCCTGGATGGTGCCAGTATCTTGAGTATTGTTGCATTCATCCAGGCAAATTGACAGTAAACCACCCTAATCCTGAATTGTGTCTTGTAGCTGATGGACAGGATTTGAAGAGTCAGGAGGTGAGTTACCAGCTGGCCGAATTCCTAGGCACTGACTTGCTCTTGTAGGCATTGTAGTTATACGGCTAGTTCAGTTCAGTCTCTGAAAAATAAGAATTGGCAGAATGTGTGTGATCTAGTTATGGTAATATTGTCCAGGTCTTATTGCATTTGATGTGGACTGCTTCAGTATCGGAGGAGTTACAAATGGTGCTGAACATTGTCCAGTCATCGGTTAACACCCCACTTTTGACCTGATGATGGAGGGAAAATAATTGATGAAGCAGCTGTAGATGGTTGGACCAAGGTTACATTCCCAGGAACTCTTGTAGAGATGTCCTGGAGCTGAGATGATTAATCTTCAACAATCACAGCCATATTTCTTTGGGATAGGTGTGACCCCAATGACTTCCTACTGATTGTATTTTTACTAGGGCTCCTTGATGCCATACTCAGTTAAAGGCTGTCATGATGTTATGGGTGTGTCACTGTCACTTCCCCTCTTGGGTTCAGCTCTTTTGTTGATATTTGGATCAAGGCTATAATGAGGTTAAGAGTTGACTGTGCCTGGTAGAACTTAAACTGAGCATCAGTGAGCAGGTTATTGTTGAGTATGTGCAAATGTTTCCTGCTTTTTTGGAGAGGCCATACCAGGGCAATTTTCTACATTGTTGGGTAGATGCCAGTGTTGTAACTGTACTGGGCAGCTTGCTTAGCTGTGGGGCAAGTTCTGGAGCTCAAATCTTCAGAACAATTCTCAGAATCTTTTCAGACCCCATATCCTTTGCATTATGCAATGCTGTCAGCCATTTCTTGATCGGTTGAAGATTGGTAACTGAACTGCTTGGCACTGCCAGAGGATGCCAGGATGGAGTAGCCAGCTGGCACTTCTGATTGGAACAAATGTAAATACTTCAGCCTTGACTTTTGCACTGATGTTCTGGGCTGACCCTTTATAGAGGATGAGGATATTTGTGGAGTCTCCTGCCCAGAAAATTGTTTGATTGTCCATCCCCATACACAACTGGATGTATTTTATTCACTATTGTGATAAGTGTGCACGCTGATCATCAGCTCCGGATTTTTAACATCATTTTGACAGAGACTGGTTTGACTGGTTTACATACACATCTGGTTTCACATTTCTGCCGGGTGTACAGTGAAAGAAATGACTGCATGTTATGGCTCAGAAAAAAGGTTGCATTTGTTACTCTTGGCTTGTCTATTATTAATACTCGTGTACTAGATAAGGCAGCTTTTCAATATTTTATTTCTATTCCACACCCTTATTAATTTTGTATTCAGCAATATAGCATAATTCCTGATGCCCACTATTGCTTTGTACAACTATGATGATAAATTATTTTGTAGGCACTTTCCACCATGTGTAGCGCACTACATTATTCACTACACATATTTGAGCTAACATACCGTATGCCTAATGACATTTCTGAATGAAAATGCCTTTTTGACATGCAGACAGAAAGTAGATGTGTGGACCAGCTCCCACTGTTTGTATGACTCAAACTGGCTCTGTTATTCCAGTGATAATTGTCAGTATAAATGTTTACATTTTTGGGTGACTCTTACATTGGCAATTGGTTGTACTCATAATGGTAAAAATGATCCTTCTCGGTTAAAATGCCTCACCAGTCAGGGACCCAAAAAATGGAGTAGAACCAACTTTAATCTATAGAATATAAGTGAGCTTATAAATGTGAGATAGCGATGGAAGCCTTCTGAAGTTTAACTCTGGGAATTACATCTCAAAATTAAATGCAGTGCCTTTGAAAATTTATTTTTGTTTCATAAACTTAAGATGTGATGGATGAAAATGTACTTTTATTAATAAATTTCATAGGAGAAACAGATTAAATTTCAATAAAGTTTTCAGACCAAGGTAAATTTCCACATATTAGCAGTAATATCACTGGATTAGTAACAGTACCATGAAACTATCATCAATTGTTGTAAAAACTCACCTGGTTCAGTATTAGTATTAGTACTCACCTTAGTATTCTTCAGGGAAGAAAAATTGCTGTCCTCATCTAATCTTATTGCTTGTGACTTCAGATGCACAGTAATGATTCTTAACTGCTGAGCAAACCACTCAAGTTAAGGGCAAATTGGAATGGGCAACAAATGTTGGCCTTGCCATCAACTCCCACATCCCATGAAAGAATAAAGAATCAGAGATGATCCTGAAGTTTAAGAGTGCAATTGTAAGAATAAAAATAAAGGAAGGTAGTTTCTTTTCTATAATGTAATGTTTGCATTCTTGTGCAACCCTGCCATATAGAAAAATCGCATTTTAGCAAAAGCGCTTAAAGTGTTGGTGATGTACCCGCATTACAGCCAACACACATTTTAAAAGTTTGTGCTTTAGACACAGTGTCCTTAATTTGTCAATTGCATTACAGCGAATTTGTGTTGGATTGAAAATTCAGGACACAATGTATTTTCGAGGAGAAAAGAATCAAAGGAGTTGGTGAGAAGGTGGTGTTTTGATCAAAATGTTGCAAGCTTGTTATGATTAAAATACTTGCTTGGTTTTGAAGGTTATTAGGTATGAACCTCAAATAAACTTTATTAGAGTGGTGTTACCAAATGATACATAGTGCTTTTTTCCACAAACCTACAACAGCTTTGGTTAAAGTGCAGAAGCATGTAAAATCAAATGCTACAGTAATAGATTCACTCATTAGTTGCTGGAGCCATTTCTCACATTTGTTGTTGAATGCTGTCACTACGTGTTAGTCATGGTACTGACCCAGTTTTGTTGCTCTGTTTTCTTCTGTTTGAAGTCAGACTGTCCCAGGAGATTTATGAATACAGGAACGAAATGTCAGGGAATAAATTTCCCATCCATCATTGGAAGCCTGACACACATGATGGAATGATGTGTCAGCAACGTTGTAGAAGGCCTACATAACATATCAATGAGAATCCTGATTCTTCAAGATCCATAGTATAAGCATTAAACCATGAATCACTGTCATTTCACAGTATTACTACTGTCAAAAGTTAATATGATTATTTTGAATTTGTCACCGTAAGACTTTATTACGAGAAGGAAATAACCTTCTTGCGACACTACAATACTTCAAAATGGGTTTCTCTGAACCAAAGAAATAAGGGTGCATTTAGTCAGACCAAAAAATGGCCATTCATCCCATTGAGCCTATTCTGTCATTCATTTAGTTTATGGCTGCTTTGCACATCAACTTGCCTTTGTTTCAATTCCCTGATACTTTTAGATAAACTGAGTTAATAATATTTGTTAATGTTAATTTGTTAATAGCAATTTGGAGGAATTTCATATTCCTTCTAGACTTGGGTGAAAAAGTGACTACTCTTAAAGGAAAAGTTCTAATTTTAATATTTACCCACTTGTTCTGATTTCTTCCACCTTTAACACAGTTTCTCTCAATTTATATTTTCAGATCCTTCACAATTTTAAAGGTTTCAATTAGATTACCCAATAGTGTGCTAAGTATAAGAGAACACATAACAAATTTGTGCTATCAGCTGAGAAATTAAGCCAGAACTGTGGATGCTGAAGATCTAAAACAAAAAAACAGAATCTGTTCTGAAGAAGAGTCACTGAACTTGGAATATTAATTCTGCTTTCTCTGCACAGATGCTGCCAGACCTGCTGAGTTTCTGATTTTGTTTCTGTTCACCTCCAGTATCATTCTGGTGAGTTTGTGGTGTAGCCCCTCCAAGGTTGACAGGTTTTTTTCTGAGGTTGGGAGCTCAGAAGAGAAAGTAGTGCTCCAGATAGAATCTGATCAAGAAAACATAATTTCATCACCTGTAAATTCCAATCCCCTTAATCAATGCTTTTTGAAGTTTTCTTTTACATTCAATTGACATTTGCTTTTGCATTTTTCAAAATTGCTTCTCTTAAGTATTTTCTTTCCTGCCCTCCCCTCTCAGGAGCAGTTGTTGTATTTCCTAATCCTGTATGACATTATTACAGATGGGGCAAAAGAGAACAGGAAAGCATCTACAATAGAAGGCATTCCGACACATTTTATTATTGTTGTATTCTCTTTGACGTTAGAGTCTGATTTGCTTCCAAGTCCATCAACAAACTCCCTCAAACTTCTGCACATTCCACCACACATTAAAGTAGCTGCCCTTTTATAAATGGTCTAGTCACATATAAAGTACCTCCTTCCTGTGTGACTGTAAATTTCATCAGTGTCAACAGACCAGGTTAGTGCACATTCTGTTTCATTGAACAGAGTTCAAAGTACGGATAACCAGCACTGGAATTAGCCAGTCCTTTGGAAAGTGGAAATCTTGTAAAATGGAAAGTGAATAGAGGGGATGGATGCTCATTGTTCTGCTGCCATTTTGCCAGAAGCAGGAATGATGGATAATGGCCCATTTTCTCAAAGGCCAATTGAGCTACTTAAGTGGCCAGTTAATGGTTCCCACTGTTCCTAATAAAGGGGTTAAGTCCAAAACTTCAACTCTCCTGCTCCTCGGATGCTACCTGACTTGTTATGCTTTTCCAAGGCCACTCTTTTCAACTCTGACATTTTAATAGTGGTAAGTGGGTCTTGCATGGGAAGATCCCAAGATCAAGAACGTGGGGAAGGAATTAAGTACCATTGCCATCACTAGAGTATTAGAAACATTAATGGGGCTATACACAAGTAAATCCCTTGCTCTGACGGCTTGCATCTGAGGATCCTAAAAGAGATAGCTACAGAGATAGTAGTTGCATTGGTTATAATCTTCCAAAAATCCACAGATTCTGAAGAAGGATTGAAAAACTGCTAATGTGGTATTCCTATTCAAAAAGGGAGGGATGCAAAAAGCAGCTAACAAGAGGGCAATTAGCCTGACATCTACTGTTGGAAAAATCCTATAATCAATTATTAAGAAAGTAGTAATAGCATTTTTGGAAAATCAGTCTAATTGAATTGAGTCAGCATGCCTTCATGAACAAGGAGTGGTATCTGACTAATTTATTAGAGTTTTTTGAAAGAGTCTCAACCAGAGTGGATAGAGGAGAATCAGTCGATGTGTTGTATTTGGACTTCCAGAAGGTGTCTGACAAGATACCTTATAAAAGATTGAGTCATAAAAGAAGAGCCCACTGTCCTGGAGGTAATATGTTGGCATGGTTAGAGGATTGGTTAATTGGCAGAAAACAGCAATTGGTAGTAAGATTCTTTGTCAGATTGACAACCTGTGACCAGTGGAGTTACACAGAGATCAGTGCTGGGTCTGCAACTGTTTACAATATATATTCATAACTTCAAGGAAAGAAACATATTACTGAAGCCAGGTTTGCTGACAGCACAAAAACAGGTGGAAAGGCAGGATGTGAGAAGGATACAAACAGTTTACACAGAGATATTGATAGGTTAAGCAAGTGAGCAAAAAGTTGGCAAATGGAGTATAATGTGGGAAAATGTAAAACTGTTCATTTTGGAAGGGAGAATGTAAGAGCAGAATATAATACAGTTTTAGTAAAAGACTCACTACTTTTCCTTCATTCCCTTTGAAATAAAGGCTGACATGCCATTTTCCTTCCTAATTATCTTCTGATACTAGCTTTTTTGTGATTCGTAGATAAGGACTTCCAAATCCCTCTGTCCTGTAGCTGTCTGCAGTCTTTCTCTATTTAAATAATATTTGGTCTGTTCTATTCTTCCTACCAAAATGCACAATCTCATATTTTTCCACATTATATTCCATCTGCCAACTCACTCACCTAACCTTCCTAATTAATTGTGTCATCCTCATCACTTGTCTTTCCACCTATTTTTGTGTCATCTGCAAATTTGGCACTGAGACATTTACTTTCCTCATCCTTGTCATTAAGATATATTGTGCGTGATTATGGTCCCATCACTGATCCATGTGGCACACTGATAGTTATAGATTGTAAGCCTGAAAATACTCCTTTACTCCAGCTCTCTGTCTTCTATTAGTTAGCAAATCCTCTATCCGTGCTAGTGTACCATCTCCAATATCATGGTTTCCCATCTTATTAAGTAGCCCAACGTGTGGTACCTTATTAAATGCCTTCTGAAAACCCAACTATTACACACCGACTGCTTCCCTTTTATCTATCCTGCTTGCTACGTCTTCAAAGAATCCTAGTAACTTTGTCAGGTGTGATGTCACCTTTGTGAAGCCATGCTGCCTCTGCTTGATCATGTGATGCATTTCTAAACACTCTGCTAGTACAGCCTTTTCAATAGACTTTAACATTTTCCAAAAAACAGAGATTAAACTAACACCATTCGGACTTTGACACAGCAATCAAATGTCAGTCTCAATGCGTTCACACTTGACACCATACTTCCCCTGGTGCCTACATGTGCCTTGCATTTTCTGTTGGAACAGACAAGCAGTACAGTCAGTTCTTCTACAATGTCAAAAGGTGTGGTGCTAGAAAAACACAGCAAGTCAGGCAGCATCTGAAAAGCAGAAGAGTTGATGTTTCGGGCATAAGCCCTTCATCAGGAATGTGGGGGGTGTGCCCAAGGGTGCTGAGAGATAAATGGGAGGGATTATGGCTGGGGGGATGGTCTTCAACAATGTGATGGTTGCGTTTTTGTGTAATCCCATGTTATAGAAAAATCACATGTTAGAAACAGCACTTAAAGTGTTGGTGATGTAATTGTGTTACAGCCAAGATACTTTTTAAAAGTTCACACTTTAGAAACAGCGTCCCCAATTTGTCAAGTGCATTAGAGCGAATTCATGTTAATGAAACATGTGTTATAGCAGAATGACCTGTAGTTGGCTTTTAAACCCTTTTAACTTGTCCCACTGACCAATGAGATTATAGTTAATCTGTGACTTGTCTCCACATTGCATTTTCCTCAGATGGCTTAATATATTTGGAAAAACAAATCTCTCACTGTTTGAAAATTAACAATTGATCTAAAATCAATTGCCATTTGCAAAAGAGAGTACACTTTGCATTAAGTCATCTTTCGTAATTCCACCCCTGAAATATCTGGCTCTTTAGATAATACTCTCTCATCCTCCTTTGGCCAACCAGAGAAGGTTTCGCCTAATCCACCTTCGTTTCCGCTTAATATTGTGAGAACTTTAACCAAATCTCACCCTACCTTCTGAATTCAAGTGATAAAAGTCTAATTTGCTTAATCCTTGAATCTCACCTATCATTCTGGACAGACTATTTTGCATCTCCTCCATGGTCTTCCTAATGCCTCCAGTGCTTTATGCAGGGTCCATCCAGAGTGCTACATAGCTGAAGTCTATCCTCTTGCATTCTATTCCTCTAGGTATAAAGTGAACATTCCACTATTACTTTTTTAAAAATTATAAGTTGTTCCCATTCATGACATTTTAATGAAATGTGTATCTGGGCCCTCAGGTTTCTTTGAACTTCCGCTGTCTTTGACACCTCATCATTTAGAAAGCATTCAATTCTATTCTTTTCAGATTTAAAGTGAATTATTGCAGATTGTCTACATTGAAATATTTTTGTCACAATATTGCCCATTAATTTTATCCATCAATATCACTTTAGAATTTTATCCTTCTTCTATACTACATACAGTATCTCCAATTCATGAACCCATTCATGAACACAAATCCTTGCAAAACAATTCTAGCCTCACCATTCTACTCAGGATCGTTTTTTTTTATTCACCTATGTGATATGGATTGGACAGCATTTATGGCCCATCCCTAGTTGCCCTTGAGAAAACGTTGGTGAACTGCCTTCTTGCTGTAGATATACTCTAATACTGTTAAGGAGGTAGTTCGAGACTTTTGACCTGGCAATATTAAAGAAAGGGTGATATGCTTCCAAATCAGGATGGTTGGTGGTTTGGAGGGTAACTTGCAGGTCGAGGTGTTCCCATGTATCTATTGCCCTTGTCATGCTCGATGGAAGTGGTCATGGGTTTGGAAGTTCTGTCTGAAAAGCCTTGAATTATTTCTGCAGTGCATCTTGTAGATAACACACACCGCTACCATTGAGTGTTGGTGGTGGAAGGAGTGAATGATTGTAGGTGTGTCAATCAAATGGGCTGCTTTGTCCTAGATGGTATCAGTTTGGATAAAGAGTCATCTAGACTTGAAATGTTAGCTTGCTCTCTCTCCATGGATGCTGTCTGACCCACTGTGACCTCCGGCTTTTTTTGTTTTCTGTCAAGCTTTTTGAGTGTTACTACACTCATCCAGACAAATGGACGTATTCCTTTATCGTCCTGAGTTGTGCCTTGTAGAAGGTGGGCAGGCTTTGGGGAGATGGGAGGTGAGTAGGTTTGCTTGCTGAGCTGGAAGGTTCCTAGCTTCTCACCTGTTCTGATAGCCATTGTCTTTATATGGCTAGTCCAGTTTAGTTTCTAATCAATGGCAACCCACAGGATGTTGATAGCAAAGGAATTCAGTGATGGTAATAGATTGAATGTCAAAGAGAAATGGTTAGATTTTCTTTTGTTGGAGATGGTCATTACTCATCACTTGTGTAGTATGAATATTACTTGCCACTTGTCAGCCCAAGCCCAGAAATTCCCCAGGTCTTGCTGTTTTACATCTGTCCATCAGCTGACCTTCCTCCCTCCAGTCAGGATATATTTCTCAGGGCAATGCCTTTGCCAATTTTCTACTCTGTAGTTAGTTTTTAATTGCATAAGCTTCAACTTCAGCTCATGGTCTTTTCTGACGGACTTTATCAGATAACTTCCAAAAGTTCCTATATATAACATCCTTAGATATTCACTTATCCAGCACTTCAGTCACCACCTTAAAAAATTCAGTTAGATTGGTCTGGGGTGATCCATTATATCCACTCTTTCTGACTAGCTGAAAATGTTCGAAGTATTCAGTCAATCTATCCTTAATTATAGACTCCAATAATTTCCTGACGACAGATGTTACTCTAATTAGTTCCTAAATCCCTGGCTTCCCTCTGTCACCTTTTTTACCTTGTTTAATTACCTTTTGCTGTGTTTCTTCTGTTTGATTCTGGGAGGTGGCTGACTCATCAGGCTTTCCATGAATCTCATCAGACTGAGGCAATTCTGATCTCGGAGCACCTTATTTCTCAGTAGTCTGCTTTTGGTTCCACTTCTGCTTGTGATCCCAATCCTTCCTCACCATCTTTATGTGTTATGTTTGTTCATTCATTTCTTTAACAGTATTGAAACAGAAACAAATGTAAGTTATAAGAGCAGGGAATTCTGTTACTGTACTGTATAACCAGTGGCAATTGTTGTAAAACTCCTCTGACTCATTAATACCTGTAAGAGAAGGAAATCTGCTATCCTTACCTAGTCTAGTCTTTGTGTGATTCCAGAACCACAGCAATGTGTTTGACTCTTAACTGGTCTCTGAAATTGTTTAGAGAACTAATCAGTTCAAGTACAACTAGGGATGGCAAGTTGTGAGAAGATTTGTAGCTCAGGTTGAGGTTCTAGATGTAGGTTTGCTCTCTGAGCTGGAAGGTTTATTTTCAGATGTTTCATCACCATACTAGGTAACATCACCCGGAGGCTCACTGATGATGTTACCTAGTATGGTAACAAAGCGTCTGAAAATGAACCTTCCAGTTCAGCAAGCAAACCTACATCTTGGGGTGGCAACTAAACCAGCTGCACTCACATCGCATGCAAGAAAAGAAATTAAATAAACATACTGCTTTTTCTATTGCTCCCAGATTAAATGATTAATCAGCCCCATCACTGACTGACAATCCTAAATTGGTTGTAACCAAACTCAGCATTATTTCACAAATGTGGAATCACATCTAATGTTGGACATTGTTTTCAGTTTTGTAAGTATGAGCAAGTTGGGGACAAGTCAGTACCTAGTTTTTTGCTTGTAGGATTGTCTGTTGGGCTTACAGTATTGCAGGAGAAAGTGAGGTCTGCAGACGCTGGAGATCAAAGCTGAAACTTTATTGCTGGAACAGCACAGCAGGTCAGGCAGCATCTAGGGAACAGAAGATTCGACGTTTCGGGCACATGCCCTTCTTCAGGAATGAGCAGAGAGTGTTCAGCAGGAGAAGATAAAAGGTAGGGAGGAGGGACTTGGAGGAGGGGTGTTGGAAATGTGATAGGTGGAAAGAGGTCAAGGTGAAGGTGATAGGTCGGAGTAGGGTGGAGGCGGAGAGGTCAAGAAGAAGACTGCAGGTCAGGAAGGCGGTGCCGGGCTGGAGGGATTCGGCTGAGACAAGGTGGGGGGAGGGGGGATGAAGAAACTGGTGAAGTCCAAGTTCATCCCCTGTGGTTGGAGGGTTCCCAGTCGGAAGATAAGACGCTCCTCCTCCGACCGTCGCGTTGTTGTGGTTTGGCGGTGGATGAGTCCAATGACCTGCATATCCTCGGTGGAGTGGGAGGGGGAGTTGAAATGCTGTGCTACAGGGTGATTGGGTTGGTTCGTCCGGGTGGCCCAGAGGTGCTCTCTGAATCGGTCCGCAAGTAGGCGGCCTGTCTCCCCAATATAGAGGAGGCCACACCGGCTGCAGCGGATGCAGTAGATAATGTGGGTGGAGGTGCAGGTGAATCTGTGGCGGATATGGAAGTTTCCTTTGGGGCCTTGGAGAGAAGTGAGGGGGGACGTGTGGGCGCAAGTGTTGCACCTCCTGCGGTTGCAAGGAAAGGTGCCGGGAGTGGAGGTTGGGTTGGTGGGGGGTATGGATCTGACAAGGGAGTCGCGGAGGGAGTGGTCTCTACGGAAAGCTGATAGAGGAGGGGAGGGAAATATATCCTTGGTGGTGGGGTCCGTTTGGAGGTGGCGGAAGTGACGGCGGATGATGCACTGTATATGGAGATTGGTGGGGTGGTAGGTGAGGACCAGTGGGGTTCTGTCCTTCCTGACCTGCAGTCTTCTTCTTGACCTCTCCGCCTCCACCCTACTCCGACCTATCACCTTCACCTTGACCTCTTTCCACCTATCACATTTCCAACGCCCCTCCTCCAAGTCCCTCCTCCCTACCTTTTATCTTCTCCTGCTGAACACTCTCTGCTCATTCCTGAAGAAGGGCATGTGCCCGAAACGTCGAATCTTCTGTTCCCTAGATGCTGCCTGACCTGCTGTGCTGTTCCAGCAATAAAGTTTCAGCTTACAGTATTGCACACTTGCTTGTACTGGAAATTACAGATAGTAATACACACTCCTGTGTATTTGCTGACAGAAAGAACGTGCACACTCACTGCACCTAAATCTACTCAGCAAAATAGGTGACAGTCATTCTCTGGTTCTCTTCTCAGGGCAATGCATTGACCAATCAAATCAACCTGCTACTTTAAAATTTAGCAAAGTTTGACAGTTAACTAGCAGGGTGACCTTGTAGAGGTTTACAAAATTATGAGGGGCATGGATAAGATGAATAGACAAAGTCTTTTTCCTCTGGTCGGGGAGTCCAGAACTAGAGGGCATAGGTTTAGGGTGAGAGGGGAAAGATATAAAAGAGACCTAAGGGGAAACTTTTTCACGCAAAGGGTGGTACGTGTATGGAATGAGCTGCCAGAGAATGTGGAGAAGGCTGGTACAATTGCAACATTTAAAAGGCATTTCGATGGGTATATGAATAGGAAGGATTTGGAGGGATATGGGCCGGGTGCTGGCAGATGGGACTAGATTGGGTTGGAATATCTGATCGGCACGGACAGGTTGGACCGAAGGGTCTATTTCCATGCTGTACATCTCTATGACTCTATGGTGTATTATCGTTGACAATGTATCTAACATTAAGAGTCCATCTGATACCTCATTACACTTTCCTCTCACAAAATATCAATAAATGTTATGGAGATGAGGGTCAGAAGAAAACATACTCAGAGACCACTGGGTACATTTAAAAGGAAAACAGCAGAAGAAATACAGTGGGTAAGGAGGAAGATAGTGGGTGGAATCTTATACATGCGAACAATGGAGTGAAACATGGCAGGATCATGTAAAATGTCTAGCAACGACACTATCAATAGAGGGAGAAAATAGCGGCATCTTTTTTTAACTTCTGGGCATCAAGACGAGATTCTCCACTAGCTTGCAGCACAGTTGCCTGTTAAGAGGTATTATTGCTTGTTAATGACCTAACTAACTATATCATTATTAAACAGCTTTCTGTTGTACCATCTGCCACAAACTATCACTGGCCATTCTTGACATGAAAGTCAGAGCAGGCCACTGGTGACTTCAGCTTGCTGCCGGTTGTGAGGAGCCACCATGTTATTTACCATGCAACAGGTCCTCAAGGCATGGCCCATGGGCAGAAATCACCTGCACCCTTTATTCATGGACCTTGGCATCTGAACCAACTCGTCAGGATCCTCATGGCACCTCTCGGATACATTTGCAGGATGCTTAGGACGTACAAACCTGCAATTCAGAGTGAACCAGCAACAAGCATTTAAAAGCTGTAGCTGGAATACTTTGAGACAGGCGCCAGGGTCATGGATTAGAGCAGGCTGCCTTTCAGGACCACTCACTTGCTTTCGTAGTGCTCACTCACTTAGTGTTTACCTGTACACCCATTGCATCCATGCCTTGCCTTGCCTGTTAATGTCTTGGTGCTTCAGTGAGAGTCAAAGGCTGCAGTCACAAAGATCGGCTGCTTGTCAGTAATGATCTCTGCTGGGTATGGGAGGAATTGACATACTGCTGTCTAGCACACTGTGATGTCAATCCAACACTTACAACAGATGCCAGCTACCTGTGCAACATTGCATGTGTATTCAAAATGGTCACATCAGAAAGGGTGTTAGAGGTTAGTCCTCACTCCAGTCAGGGGAGGTGGTCGGGGGTTTCCAATACTATCAATCATGGGCAAAACTTTGCACAGAATTCTGCGATTTGGCCATAGTTAGTCATCCACTTGATGCAATCACAGTAAGGGGGTGTATCTGACAATTCTGTGGGGAGTGAGCTATGGTCAGTGATATAAGGCCATCACAAGCAGGCAGTGAAATTGTGTACCATCAGTCAGAAAGGTGCAAATGCAGTGGTCAGGGGTCTGATCAGTCATCTCCAGGAGCTGGCTGCATTTAAGAGCATGGTTAGAGAATTATTTGATGTTCTGAAATAGAAATAAATTAAAAACTAAGAATGTACAGGAAAAGATAAGGAGAAATGTCTCAGCAGATCATGAAGGTGAAAGGGCACATCAGCAAAATGTGTAACCTGATCCTTCTTACGACTCACTGAGATAAAACTAATGTATCTCCAGGAATGGCTTTTCCATCTGTCTGAAATCCTAAAGAAAATCCCTCCATGACTGCTTCCACTTCCTCAACAACATGCTGTGCCTTACAGTCATCAGCAGCAAGTTCCTGACCAGTTTATAACTATTTTCCCATGCTGCTGTCAAACCCAGAATTGGTCTGTGCCATCAGACCTTCGGGAGTGCTACCCTTTATCAATCGCTCAGGCTGGACAAGACAATATCTTATGACATGATCAACTTTGAACTGAACCTCCTATTGTCCACTGTCACCATGTCACTTAACTCAAAATCCAGCAACATTGCCTCAACCCCATCTGTATTTTTGATTTATCCGGGACTGAAACCTATGTAAGTCTTTGCCATTCAATGCAGCTGATTTCTCACGGCTCTGCAATCAGGAAACAAAGTGCAGGAGAAAGCTGCAACCTGTGATGCCAGATGTTTATCTACACTGCATTATCATGGGAATACTGAAATTTCTTTGCAACAGATGTATGCATTCGTTCATGAAGAAAGGATTATAATATGCAGGAGTTCAACCTTCTGATCAAAATGCTGGTGGATTAGGTGCATTGAAAGGATATGTACTGATCAAGATTCTAACATTTGCAACATTTTACTTTCTTGGATATAACTGTTCACTGACCTATATGACTTCATGTAGGGTTATGTGTTTCTCTGATTGTGGTCATGAAAATAGTTTTGTAACAGCTCCTGGTAAAATACCACGGTGAATTATGAGAGAATATTGTATTCACCAAGATATCAAAAACCATTTCATAAAATGGGTATTCATTTATTCATGCTGAGGCAATAATCACTCGCAATAACTAATAATGGCAGTAATCCTTCTATTGTCATGGGCATAGCAGAGCTCTGAACTGTCCACAAACAATGGGGTTTTCCTCCCAGGACTGGCCTGAAAAACATTCAAATAGATGCTGGATCGCAGTTTTGTGATACACAAGATTAGCCAGAGAATTTGAAATCCAGCAAATGTAGGACATCACTGTATAAGAAGTTGGGAGATCACTGTTTCCTGCTTCAAATACAGCACATTAAGGTGAAAGCTGCAGTTCAATACTGTGACCATTGGGAAGATGCAGCAGTCATGAATGAATTTACACCTGTTGCAAAAAGGATAATTTGTAGCAGTCACTGTGTTGACCCTGTTGTGTGTTGTTAATAAAGACAAAGGCCTGGGCATCCTGAGGAGGGACAATCACAGCTGATTGCCAACCCACTCATACTTGCTCATATTATTACTGAGCTCGAGACAGGAATTCCAATTCCAAGCTGCTTCAAAAATACAGAATAATCCAAGATCAGCGCAGATCCACTTACTGCAGGATAGTCAATCCCCTTACTGCAGGATAGTCAGTCCCTGTATTGCAGGATAGTCAATCCCTGAACTGCAGGATAGTCATTCCCCAGACTGCAGGATAGTCATTCCCCAGACTGCAAGATAGTCATTCCCCAGACTGCAGGATAGTCAGTACGCATACTGCAGGATAGTCAATCCCTGTACTGCAGGATAGTCATTCCCCAGACTGCAGGATAGTCAGTCCCTGTACTGCAGGATAGTCAATCCCCTTACTGCAGGATAGTCAGTCCCTGTATTGCAGGATAGTCAATCCCTGAACTGCAGGATAGTCATTCCCCAGACTGCAGGATAGTCATTCCCCAGACTGCAAGATAGTCATTCCCCAGACTGCAGGATAGTCAGTACGCATACTGCAGGATAGTCAATCCCTGTACTGCAGGATAGTCATTCCCCAGACTGCAGGATAGTCAGTCCCTGTACTGCAGGATAGTCATTCCCCAGACTGCAGGATAGTCATTCCCCAGACTGCAGGATAGTCAGTACCCATACTGCAGGATAGTCAATCCCTGTACTGCAGGATAGTCATTCCCCAGACTGCAGGATAGTCATTCCCCAGACTGCAGGATAGTCAGTCCCTGTACTGCAGGATAGTCATTCCCCAGACTGCAGGATAGTCATTCCCCAGACTGCAGGATAGTCAGTCCCTGTATTGCAGGATAGTCAATGCCTGTACTGCAGGATAGTCATTCCCCAGACTGCAGGATAGTCAATCCCCATACTGGAGGATAGTCAATCCCCGTACTGCAGGATAGTCAATCTCTGCACTGCAGGATAGTCAGTCCCTGTACTGCAGGATAGTCAATCCTACTACTGCAGGATAGTCATTCTCTGTACTGCAGGATAGTCATTCCCTGTGTTACAGGATAGTCAATCCCCATACTGCAGGATAGTCAGACCCTGTACTGCAGGATAGTCAATCTCTGCACTGCAGGATAGTCAATCCCAGTACTGCAGGATAGTCATTCCCTGTACTGCAGGATAGTCATTCCCTGTACTGCAGGATAGTTTGTCCTGTACTGCAGAATAGTCAATCCCTGTACTGCAGGATACTCAATCCCCGTACTGCAGGATAGTCAGTCCTTGTGCTGTAGGATACTCAATCCCCATATTGCAGGATAGGCATTCCCTGTACTGCAGGATAGTGAGACCCTGTACTACAGGATAGCCAATCCCTGTACTGCAGGATAGTCAATCCCTGTACTGCAGGATAGTCATTCCCTGTGTTACAGGATAATCAATCCCCGTACTGCAGGATAGTCTGACCCTGTACTGCAGGATAGTCAATCTCTGCACTGCAGGATAGTCAATCTCTGTACTGCAGGATAGTCATTCCCTGTACTGCAGGATAGTCAATCCCAGTACTTCAGGATATTCAGTCCCTGTACTGCAGGATAATCAATCCCCGTGCTGCAGGATATACATTCCCTGTACTGCAGGATAGTCAATCTCTGTACTGCAGGATGATCAATCCCCGTGCTGCAGGATATACATTCTCTGTACTGCAGGATAGTCAATCCTTGTACTGCAGGATAGTCAATCCTTGAAATGCAGGATAGTCAGTCCCTGTACTGCAGGATATTCAGTTCCTGTGCTGCAGGAGTTTCAATCCCTGTACTGCAGGATAGTCAAACCCTCAACTGCAGGATAGTCTGTCCCTGTACTGCAGGATAGTCCATCCCTGTACTGCAGGATAGTCAATCCCCGTACTGCATGATAGTCAATCCCTGTACTACAGCATAGTCAGTCCCTGTACTGCAGGATAGTCAGTCCCTGTACTGCAGGATAGTCAGTCCCTGTACTGCAGAATAGTGCATCCCTGCACTTCAGGATAGTTTGTCCTGTACTGCACGATAGTCAGTGACTGTACTGCAGGATAGTCAGTGACTGTACTGCAGGATAGTCAATCGCTGTACTGCAGGATAGTCAATCGCTGTACTGCAGGATAGTCAATCGCTGTACTGCAGGATAGTCAATCGCTGTACTGCAGGATAGTCATTCCCTGTACTGCAGGATAGTCAATTCTGTACTGCAGGATAGTCAGTCGCTGTACTGCAGGATAGTCAATCGCTGTACTGCAGGATAGTCAATTCCTGTACTGCAGAATACTCAATCCCTGTACTGCAGGATAGTCAATCCCAGTACTGCAGGATAGTCATTCCCTGTACTGCAGGATAGTCAGTACCCATACTGCAGGATAGTCAATTCTGTACTGCAGGACACTCAATCCCCATACTGCAGGATAGTCAAAACCTGTACTGCAGGATCGACAATCCCTGTACTGCAGGATACTCAATCACCGTACTGCAGGATAGTCAATTCCTGTACTGCAGGATACTCAATCCCCGTACTGCAGGATAGTCAATTCCTGTACTGCAGGATACTCAATCCCCGTACTGCAGGATAGTCAATTCCTGTACTGCAGGATACTCAATCCCCATACTGCAGGATAGTCAATTCCTGTACTGCAGAATAGGCATTCCCTGTACTGCAGGATAGTCATTCCCTGTACTGCAGAATAGGCATTCCCTGTACTGCAGGATAGTCAATCCCCATACTGCAGGATAGTCAATTCCTGTACTGCAGGATAGGCATTTCCTGTACTGCAGGATAGTCATTCCCTGTATTGCAGGATAGTCAATCCCTGTACTGCAGGATAGTAAATCTCTGTACTGCAGGATAGTCATTCCCTGTACTGCAGGATAGTCAACCCCAGTACTGCAGGATAGTCCATCGCTGTACTTAAGGATAGTGATTCCCTGTACTGCAGGATAGTCAATCACCATACTGCAGGTTAGTCAGTCCCTGTACTGCAGGACAGTCAGTCCCTGTACTGCAGGATAATCAATCCCGTACTGCAGGATAGACAATCCCTGTACTGCAGGATAGTCTATTCTTGTACTGCAGGATAGTCAATCCCCGTACAGCACGATAGTCAATCCCTGTACTGCAGGATAGTCACTGCCTGTACTGCAGGATACTCAATCCCCATACTGCAGGATAGTCAATCCCAGTACTGCAGGATAGTCATTCCCTGTACTGCAGGATAGTCAATCCCTGTACTGCAGGATAGTCATTCCCTGTACTGCAGAATAGTCAATCCCAGTATTGCAGGATAGTCAATCCCTGTACTGCAGGATAGTCATTACCCGTACTACACGATAGTCAATCCCTGTACTGCAGGATAGTCATTACCCATACTACACGATAGTCAATCCCTGTACTGCAGGATAGTTACTGCCTGTACTGCAGGATACTCAATTCCCACACTGCAGGATAGTCAATCCCTGTACTGCAGGGTAGTCATTCCCTGTACTGCAGGATAGTCATTCCCTGTACTGCAGGACAGTCAATCCCAGTACTGCACGATAGTCAATCCCTGTACTGCAGGATAGTCATTCCCTGTACTGCAGGATAGTCAATCCCAGTACTGGAGGATAGTCATTCCCTGTACTGCAGGATAGTCAGTCCCTATACTGCAGGATAGTCATTACCTGTACTGCAGGATAGTCCATCGCTGTATTTCAGGATTGTCATTCTCTGTACTGCAGGATAGTCATTCCCTGTACTGCAGGATAGTCAATCCCAGTACTGGAGGATCGTCATTCCCTGTACTGCAGGATAGTCAGTCCCTATACTGCAGGATAGTCATTACCTGTACTGCAGGATAGTCCATCGCTGTACTTCAGGATAGTCATTCTCTGAACTGCAGGATAGTCAATCACCATACTGCAGGTTAGTCAGTCCCTGTACTGCAGGATAGTCAGTCCCTGTACTGCAGGATAGTCAATCCCCATACTGCAGGATAGTCAATCCATGTACTGCAGGATAATCAACCCCGTACTGCAGGATAGACATTCCGTGTACTGCAGGATAGTCTATCCTTGTACTGCACGATAATCAATCCCCATACTGCAGGATAGCCAATCCCTGTATTGCAGGATTGTCAATCCCTGTACTGCAGGATAGTCAGTCCTTGTACTGCATGATAGTCAGTCCCTGTACCTTAGGCTAGTCCATCCCTGTACTTCAGGATAGTCAGTCTGTGTACTGTAGGATATTCAATCCCCATACTGCAGGATAGTCAGTCCCTGCACTGCAGGATAGTCAATCGCTGTACTGCAGGATAGTCAATCCCTGTATTGCAGGATAGTCATTTCCTGTACTGCAGAATAGTCAATCCCAGTATTGCAGGATAGTCAATCCCTGTACTGCAGGATAGTCATTACCCATACTACACGATAGTCAATCCCTGTACTGCAGGATAGTTACTGCCTGTACTGCAGGATACTCAATTCCCACACTGCAGGATAGTCAATCCCTGTACTACAGGGTAGTCATTCCCTGTACTGCAGGATAGTCATTCCCTGTACTGCAGGACAGTCAATCCCAGTACTGCACGATAGTCAATCCCTGTACTGCAGGATAGTCATTCCCTATACTGCAGGATAGTCCATCGCTGTATTTCAGGATTGTCATTCTCTGTACTGCAGGATAGTCAGTCCCTGTACTGCAGGATAGTCAATCCCTGTATTGCAGGATAGTCAGCCCATGCACAGTAGGGTATTCAATCCCCATACTGCAGGATACTCAATCCCCGTACTACAGGATAGTCATTTCCTGTACTGCAGGATAGTCAGTCCCTGTATTGCAGGATCGACAATCCCTGTACTGCAGGATACTCAATCCCCGTACTACAGGATAGTCATTTCCTGTACTGCAGGATAGTCAATCCCTGTACTGCAGGATAGTCAGTCCCCATACTGCAGGGTAGTCAGTCCCTGTACTGCATGATAGTCAATCCCTGTACTGCAGAATAGTCAGTCCCCATACTGCAGGGTAGTCAGTCCCTGTACTGCATGATAGTCAGTCCCTTTACTGCATGATAGTCAATCCCTGTACTGCAGAATAGTCAGTCCCTTTACTGCAGGAGAGTCAATTCCTGCACTGCAGGATCGTCAGTCCGTGTGCCCGGTCCTGAAGTTTAAATATTCAGTAGCTGAGCTGTACATGTTGACAGTTGCTGTGAAAATTTCAGTCAGGAAGGTAAACATGCAGTAGAATGGCCGTTGATTCAGGAGTTAGATTGCCTGGATAGTAGGGTGCCAGGATATCAGGTGGTTAGGAGATCAGAATGCAGGGGAAAAGGGTACCAGCTAAATGATGGTGTGCTTAAACTGTGAAAGGGCAAGGGAATCATAGCTGATGCATGGTGTTGTTGAGGTCAGTGTAGGGCAGGGAGGGGTAGATGACAGAAAGGAAGGGAGGGTATCAAGTCTGACAGAGATGGGTATTGGGAAAATGGGGGTTGAAATGTCCAGACTAGCATGGTCCTGGGAATTAGAGATGAATCTTATTGGGTTAGGGAAAAGGATCTGGTGAGAATTGATGGTTGTCAGGGGTCCTGAGATTTAAGGGTATAGCTGGGAGTGTATATGGTCGGTTGTGGGGTGGTCAGTTTAAGAGTTACTCAGGAGTTATACCAGGTTTTTAATTGTCCAACTTTTCCTGGGTATCTATTAACCTAGTGGCAGTAGAACCCTTCAAATTCCCAGACACTGTGTTTCTTAAAGGGTTTCAAATGCAGTGGAATTGACCATTGGAATTCCCAGGCAATTCCCACAGTCTGCTGTTCCTGTGACTCCACTAGGTCCTGATGTGCAACTCCAGACGATCTGGCCATCGGAATATCTGGGCATAGATTATTGTATTTTTCATCTCACTGTTAATGTCATTACTGAATCTGAACCCTTCAATCGAAATTGAAAAGGTTTTGTAAGTAAGGAATGGTGACTCATCAATCAATTTATGTTTGATTCAACAAATGATCTATTGCTCTACTGAAGAGTTTCTGATTCGGTAACGAACTTGGAATACTGCTTCAAAAATCATGTTCTTCAGGGCACTCTATCACCCTTAAATATATATGCAAGAAAAGTAGCGAGGACATTTTTAGTGTGTCAGTTCATTGAAAATGTCATTGTCTGAATTTTATTTCACACGTCAAAAGATAACTGCAAAACTTTGACTCTAGAGATAATAAGGTATAATTATTTTTGTTTTGTAATTACTTACGATAGTTATTGGGTTGCAAAAACAATCACTGTGATTAATCTAAGCTGAAGGGTACTCTGATTTCCAAGTTTTAAGCTGCACTCTTTCAAGAGTCCTACCGTGATTGCAAAAAATGCTTGTTTTACCAAAGATGCTGTTAATTCGGAGAGGCTTCTTAACCAGCACCATGCTCCCCAGTAGCCTTGAGAGCAAGTGTAAATATTGTATTTTTTTCATCAGTGATAATTTTCAATGTGTGAGAAAATAACTTTACCCAGTCAAATTGCTTATTAACACCTTTCAATTTTCCTCAGCAATAGTCTGGAAACCTTTCACCTTTCTTTTCTGTTTTAATCTCATCCAAAAATTAAAGGTTTTGCTTCAAGCAGCGTGGTATGCTGCAATTCCCTCAATGAACAATCTGTTATTTTCTGAGAGTTGTTAGTGGCACCAAGATCAAGTTGCCCACTGAAGCAATAAAATACAATTTTACTTCCAATTCCTGGTGGATTTCAAGGTTAATGTGTCCAAAGCTGAAAGCTCTGCTCTCACCTTCACGATTTAGATAATAACGTCATTCCTGACTGGGAGAAAGTGTGGCAGTTTTGGTGAGGACAGCAGAAGCTGGTTTTATACATTTTTGCATCAATATAATTTTTATTTCTGCTTTTTTACGGGCGTTTCCTACTACAGTGCTTTCTTTTACATTTCCTTTACAAAACAGTCAATGTTGTTGTGCCTATTTTAAAGCTTCTGTCTCACACTGCAGCTCCGCCAAAGGGATCAAAAGTGAACAGATAAATTTTGATCACAGTTCACCTGATCACAGGCCATAATGTTCGAAGATGTTTTGAAACCCAAAGGAATGAATTACACCTATTTTCTTTCTTCACAGTGTCTGCAGATCCTCTGTCGAAGTTACAACAGATGATTGTATGTATTGTCACAGAAACCCCACATGAATATTTACCAACTATTCCATCATGGAGGACAAAACGTCAATATGAACCAATCCCATTGTCATACTCGGGACAATCTTTTAACTGGCAAGAGACGCTAAAAATGAATTCTAATACCATATAGTGTAGAACATGCAAGGTCAACAAGGCAGGAACAATGGCCTGAGTCACTAATTAATTGCTTTTCAACGTGTAAGTTTCATCGAAGAGTGAGATTGCATAGCTGCTGTGCAACCGATGAGAAAGGCTTGTACTCACAGGCCAGGCTCTTTGACCAGACTTGCAATGCTTGCCAAGTGATTTCCAACTTCTTAACAATAATTTCATCAGACTAATTCACCCTTTTCTGTGGTCAGCCTTCCCTCCAACATGGCGCCGACTTGTCCAGCCTTACCATGGTACCTATTGTAGCCCAGGAGGGGAGGCGACATCAACGCCACCATCAGCCACGTGAACAGCAAGTTCCTTCTTTGCAGTCACATGTCACTGCACAGTGCAGAGGAGAGGGACACAGCGCTCCAGCTCAAACTGGACGATATCACCAGCACAGGAAAGGAGGCATGGAACCAGCTTTTTCCAAATAACGTGCCCTAGGACACAGAGGACTTTCTTGACATGCTGTTGTAGTCTCCTCTAAAAATGTTTCTTTCCAAGGAGGTCAGGTGGACATTGTAATGCCATCAAACTCACTACAATCCTGAATATTTTTCTTCAAGAATCTGCTGACACCAACTACATGATTTCACTACTTGCCTTCCAAAATGCACCTCCCAGACGATCAGTACATATTGGCCTAGGCAAGCAATTATTTCGCAACCAATGAGGCCAGCCAGACTTAGAGACTCACATTTGACACAGTGGTTTAGTTCCCACAGGTACAGGGAGTCATAGACAACACACATGAAGCAATCAGATCAGTCTGGAGTGCCTATCAGTCCGAAAGGATTTGACTCCCTCACTGTTCAGCTCGTGTGTGACCATCGAAGATTATTATGCATGACTATGCGAGATAACCTGTACCTTCTCCATAGGCCAACTGTACTTCCCTGTTAGTCAAGAGCTGGAGAGCCCTTGGCTGCATTTTAGTGAGGCAATAAGTCATCAAGGCAAGGCTTTCCTTCATTCGGTACAAAATGGCAGCAAGTGTGTGTAGGCTGTTGGTAAGGGCCCAGTAAGTAACTGGTTGCATTTGATTCTCCAACAGGAGACTATGCTTTCCATGGAGGAGGACATCAATGCAAATATCTGAGACATTACTGCACTCATTCCTTTTGACTTGATTTGAATTATTATTATCACATGTACCGCGATACAGTGAAAAGTATTGTTTTGTGAGCTAACCAGACAAACCATACCTTACATAAGTACATCAGTGTAATTGAACAAAATGCAGAATTTTGTTTGACAGCTACAGCGAAGCTGCAGAGGAAGATCAACTCTAATATATGAGAGGTCTGTTCATGAGTCTGAAAACGGTGGGGAAGAAGCTGTTCTTGAATCTGTTGAAATGTGTTTACAAACTTTTTTATCCTCTGCCTGATGGAAGAGTGTATTACCGGGACGGGAGTGGTCTTTGATTAGGTTGGTTGCTTTCCCGAGGCAGCGGGAAGTGTAGACAGTGTCAGTGGATGGGCATTTGGTTTGTATGATGGACTGGGCTGTGTTCACAACTCACAAGGCAGCTCACCACCACCTTCTTCAAGTCAACTAGGGACGGCAGTAAATGTTGGCCCAGCCAGCAATACCCACGTCAGCCGAGCAAATATAAAAAAAACCTTCCGCTACTGTATCCAGCTGCAGAGGCCTACACCTTTGCTGCTCCCTCCTTGACAGACCTCCAGTCCATGCCTGTTTGGCTTGGCCAGCTGACTTCTTCATCCTGTTAGTGAGGAACACAGTTCACTTCTGGCACTCACTGCCTCCAGCATTGCCTCGAGGAGTAGGGAGCTTCTCTGTGTCTTTCTGTCTCCCTGCTGTCATTCTTTTTCTGCCTTCATGGAGCTTTTCACTGGCCGGTACAGGTTACCACCAATCCTGCACTCTGTCTTTATCCAGAAGCAAGATGTTCGCATTGTGGTTGAGTTAAACAGCTCTGGTAAAGTTCAATACTGAAACAAATTTTCCACTTGTATACAATCCCCAACTCACATCAGTGAGTCTGTTCCAATAAAACAACCCCATTGATATGAATGATAATAAGCATGCTAACAGTCACTCACTTCCTTGAAGTGACAGAGCAGGAACTGTATTTCTCTCCTCAATAGCTATTAGACATGAATTGAATTGGAGCATGCTTAGCTCTATCCTGGAGCAAGCTCGGTTCGAGCAGACTGATTAATGACAGCTTCCTGGTCATTTAACTTCTCAGGCACTGTATTTGCCAACTCACGCATCCAGAGTAAAACATTTAGAAGTGTTATAAATGTTTTCAGACTGACTACACATAAAGGAATAATCACATTTGTTCAATTTGAACAGAGATGAACATTTGTTGAACAGTGTAGGGAGGGAGAAGCTGTTCCCACGTGTGAATGGATTGTGACCGAGTGGGAACAGATTTCAGGTCAGTGAATAAAAGAAGCAAAAGCAATATGAGGGAAACATCTTCTTCACATAGTGGCTGGAAAGTTCTGGAATATTTTTGCTGTATTCCTTCATGGGATGTGGGCTTCACTGGTAAAGACAGATAGGTTACATATTCTTAACTGTCCCTGAAGAGAACAGCTTGCTTGGCCTTTTTAAAGGGCAGTTATGAGTCAACCCCATCGCTGTGGTTCTGACAGGTGGGTTTTACAACAATTGGCAAAAGTTTATTTATTTATAATTTAATGTAAATCACTGGGGTGGGATTTGAATCTGTGTCCCAGAGCATTCACATAAGAAATGGGAGCAGTAAGTGAGTCACTTGGTAAAACCTGTCCAATGTGTGTGAGATTGCCACTCCTTGGAAAATGTGACCCATTATCATTGAAGCATTGCAGCACCTCTTCCCTTATTTGGCAGTAACAAGAGCATGTTTTATTGTTGTCAACTCTTAAATCATAGGAGAAAGTGAGGACTGCAAATGTTGGAGATCAGAGTCAAAAAGTGTGGCGCTAGAAAAGCACAGCTGGTCAGGCAGCATCCAAGGAGCAGGAGAGTCGAGGTTTTAGCATAAACCCTTATACTTGAAACATCAACTCTCCTACTCCTCAGATGCTGCCTGACCAGCTGTGCTTTTCCAATGACACGCTTTTTAACTCTTAAATCATGTCCGTTTGTGATCTTCCAGAGGGCACCTGATTAATTTTGAATCATTACACCTTTCTGTTTAGTGGTTCACTGTTGCAATCATTTGTGCCATCATTCAGAAACTGAATTTTAAAATCTATTACAAAATGATTATTGTCAGTCAGGATCAGTTGTGTTCTACAGGGTCTGGACTTGTAAAGACCTTTGTTTTAACAACAAAGCCACCTGTCATAATAATGGGAGGTGCTAGCCTAGTGGTGCTGTCACTGATGTATTAACCCAGAGACCCAGGTAATGTTCTAGGGGTCCATGTTTGAATTCTGCCATGCAGATTGTGGAATTTATATGCAGTACAAATCTGGAATTGAGAGTCTCATGATGACCATTAAACTGTTGTCAATCATTGGGAAAAAAGCCATTTGGTTCACTAATGTCTTTCAGGGAAGGAATCTGCTGACCTTACCTAGTCTGGCCTACATGTGACTTCAGACCCACAGCTTGGTTGACTTTCAACTGCCATCTGGGCAATTAAGGACAGGCAATAAATATGGCCTGACCTGTGATGCCCACATCCTACAAATGAATTTTAAAGAGAGCATTGCTGGATCTCTACAGACATAATTGGCAAAAGCATTTGGAATCTTGCATGGATACTTTGGACCCAAGCATAATTGGAGCCAAGTATTTGGTACAAGTTAATTGTGCTGGAATAAAAGTTATTTGTAACTTCAGTTGTCAGTTGGCAACAGAGACAATGAGATATCAAGCTAATGTGGTTGCAATTATTGTGTTCATTATAATCTCTGAGAATTTATCGCATGGATTGAATGCAATCGCACACATTCCCAGTCAAGGTTCTAGTAATTTAGTGCAAAATTATTTTCTTAATAAATATAAAGCTTGAACTTCCCCTTGGAAGAAATGCACTTCCATTAATTTATTGGAACAGATATGAGCCATGTTTACAGTTTTTCTTTATTTTAGTTTCTTGCTGTTCCAGACTAAGGGAAGTACAGAAAATTCACTTGGCCACAGATGTGGATATGTTTGCTACAAGGTGAGAATAAGTAAGGCCCTGAGGAGTGCTGCTGAACAAAAAACCTTGGAGTACAGGTTCATGGTTCCTTGAAAGTGGAGTCGCAGGTAGATAGGATAGTGAAGAAGGTGTTTGGTATTCTTGCCTTAATTGGTCAGAGCATCAAGTATAGGAGTTGGGAGGTCATTGTTGGATATTGTTTAGGCCATTTTGGGAATATTGTGTGCAATTCTGGTCTCCTTCCTATTGGAAGGATGTTGTGAAACTTGAAATAGTTCAGAAAAGATTTACAAGGACATTACCAGGGTTGGAGGATTTGAGCTATAGGGAGAGGCTGAACAGGCTGGGGCTGTTTTTCCTGGAGTCTTGAAGTTTTGAGGGGTGACCTTATAGAGGTTTATAAAATCATGAGGAGTATAGATAGGTAAATAGACAAGGTCTTTTCCCTGGGGTGTGAGAGTCCAGAACTAGAGGGCATAAGTTTAGGGTGAGAGGGGAAAGATTTAACAGGGACCTAAAGGGTAACTTTTTCACACAGATGGTGGTGCATGTATGGAATGAGCTGCCAGTGGAAATAGTGGAGGCTGAAAACATCTGGATGGGTATATGAACAGGGTTTAGAGGGATATGGGACAAGTGCTGGCAAATGGGACTGGATTAGATTAGGATATGTGGGCAGCATGGACGAGTTGGACCAAAAGGTCTGCTTCCATGCTGTACATCTCTATTACTCTAAGTGGCAGCAAGAAAATACATTTGCAAAAGCAAAATGCTTCAGATACTGGAAATCTGAAATGAAACATAAAATATTGGAGATACTCAGAAGGCCAGGCAGCATCTGTGGAACTATAGACCAGTGAGCCTGACCTCGGTGGTGGGCAAGTTGTTGGAGGGAATCCTGAGGGACAGGATGTACATGTATTTGGAAAGGCAAGGACTGATTAGGGGCAGTCAACATGGTTTTGTGCATGGGAAAGTATGTCTCACAAACTTGATTGAGTTTTTTGAAGAAGTAACAAAGAGGACTGATGAGGGCAGAGTGGTAGATGTGATCTATATGGACTTCAGTAAGGCATTCAACAAGGTTGCCCATGGGAGACTGATTAGCAAGGATAGATCTCATGGAATACAGGGAGAACTAGCCATTTGGATACAGAAGTGGCTCAAAGATAGAAGACAGAGCGTGGTGGTGGAGAGTTGTTTTTCAGACTGGAGGCCTGTGACCAGTAGAGTGCCACAAGAATTGGTGCTGGGTCCTCTACTTTTTGTCATTTATATAAATGATTTGGATGCGAGCATAAGAGGTACAGTTAGTAAGTTTGCAGATGACACCAAAATTAGAAGTGTAATGGACAGCAAAGAAGGTTACTTCAGATTACAACAGGATCTTGACCAGATGGGCCAATGGGCTGAGAAGTGGCAGATGGAGTTTAATTCAGATAAATACGAGGTGCTGCATTTTGGGAAAGCACATCTTAGCAGGACTTATACACTTAATGGTAAGGTCCTTGGGAGTGTTGCTGAACAAAGAGACCTTGGAATGCAGGTTCATAGCTCCTTGAAAGTGGAGTCGCAAGTAGATAGGATTGTGAAGAAAGCATTTGGTGTGCTTTCGTTTATTGGTCAGAGTATTGAGTACAGGAGTTGGGAGGTCATGTCGCGGCTGCACAGGACATTGGTTCGGCCATTGTTGGAATACTGCGTGCAATTCTGGTCTCCTTCCTATCGGAAAGATGTTGCGAAACTTGAAAGGGTTCAAAAAAGATTTACAAGATTGCCAGGGTTGGGGGATTTGAGCTATAGAGAGAGGCTGAACAGGCTGGGGCTGTTTTCCTGGAGCGTCGGAGGTTATGGGGTGACCTTATAGAGGTTTACAAAATTATGAGGGACATGGATAGGATAAATAGGCAAAGTCTTTTCCCGGGGGTCGGGGATTCCAGAACTAGAGGGCATAGATTTAGGGTGAGAGGGGAAAGATATAAAAGAGACCTAAGGGGCAACTTTTTCACGCAGAGGGTGGTACATGCATGGAATGAGCTGCCAGAGGAAGTGGTGGTGGCTGGTACAATTGTAACATTTAAGCGGCATTTGGATGGGTATATGAATAGGAAGGGTTGGAGCGATATGGGCCGGGTGCTGGCAGGTGGGACTAGATTGAGTTGGGATATCTGGTCAGCATGGACGGGTTGGACCGAAGGGCCTGTTTCCATGCTGTACAGCTCTATGACTCTATGATTCTATGAAATGGAGTTAACATTTCAGTTCAAAGATCTTTCATCAGAACTCACCTTCTGGTTGGCTTGGTTATGGATTACACCTCAGCTGCACAAATGGCCATGATTATCCCTCTTAGTATCTGACAACTGAATACATTTGGATCTACAATAAGGGATTGAAGTTACTGCATGAATCTACAGCAGTATTTATCAATACGACAATCAAATTTAAGGATTTTATCTTGCAATGACCAGAGAACAGCGGTAAATGCCAGAGTACAGCCAAATAGACTGCATGGTTTTGTTCTTCTGTTTCTTTCTAGAGATACTTTCTGAAGTACTTGCTCCATCAATTGAATGCGCAGTTAAGAATCAATGATACTGGAATCAGAGAGAGAGAGATACATACTGGTTGTCCTGTTCAGGTCCAAATTGTGTTGGTCTGAATGTAGTCTGGAGTCCATGCAGGATCAGCCGATTCTGTAGATAGGCACTGAGGAAGGAGATGTGGCTGTGGTTAATGTGGATTTCACCAATATCCTCATTTCCCCTTCCCCCTATCTTATCCCAGTCCCAAGCCTCCAACTCGGCACCACCCTCTTGACTTGCCCATCATCTTTCCACTCCATCCTCCTCCCCGACCTTCATCTACCTGTTTCATTCTCAGCTACCTTCCCCCCAGACCCAAGGCCCTCCCATTTAACTCTCAGCCCTCCCCCACCCCGGTCGACTCTTGATGAAGGGCTTATGCCCAAAACATCAATTCTCCTGCTCCTTGGATGCTGCCTGACCTGCTGTGCTTTTCCAGCACCACACTCTTGATATTGGGATCAGAGTCACATCAAGCCAGACTAGGTAAAGAGGGTAGTTTTTTTTTCCCTGAATGACAATAGGAAATTATGTGGATTTTATAAATCCAGCAGTTGTAGAGTCACTTCTACTGAGCTAATGAAAATAGAAATTGCTGGAAAAGCTTAGCGGGTCTGGCAGCATGTGTGGAGTTGAAACTTTATTGCTGGAACAGCACAGCAGGTCAGGCAGCATCCAGGGAACAGGAGATTCGACGTTTCGGGCACAGGCCCTTCTTCAGGAAGTGTGGAGAGAAATGTGTGGAGAGAAATCAGAGTTAACATTTTGATTTGAGTGACCCTTCCTCAGAACTGAGCTAATTTCTGTTTTTGCAGGTTTTAAATAAAAATGTCTGATTTAAATTCTCCAAGTGTCATAAAGGGATTTGAACTCATGTTCTTCAGAACATTACTTCAGAATCTCTGCATGATTAGTTTGGTACAATCCATTCCTGAATTGGAAACTCACTGCCTCTGAGAAACTAATGACTTGAATCACTGTTTAAGGAGCTCTTGTTTTGCAAATTAGCTTCAAAGTAGCATTTAATTGTATACAAACAAATTTCTGCACCATCTAGGCTTTTTTGCAGAAAATATTTCACGCATCATTTACCACATTTAGGTCTTTTCCCTCCAATATATTTTCTGAATTCTTTGGAAGACCTCTGGTGTGGCTTTTTGTTATTCATTTATTACTATTTCTTTCTAACATTTTAAAGTTATTACTTTGCAATCTTCTGCATTTTAACATCTACAGTATTCAAAATGATTCTGTTCCATGTTAAAACAAATAAATCACAAAAGTAATGGACCAGTAAAAATGAACAAAACAAATACAAACATTGAAATAGGTTTCTGGGTGGGATACTTTAAAATGGTGCTACCTCTTAGGAAGATGTTTTCATTGTCTTACAGGCAATTATTTTATCATCATTATTCTTTAATTGCAGATTTCTTTGTATATAGGGTTGATATTTTCTCTCTAGTGAGGAAATGATGAAAGTTTTCTTTACAAATTTTTCCATGTTCCAGCTTCTGTGAGTTAATAAAGAGGTATAGTTTTATTTTAACCTTGGTTATGGATATTGGTATTGTGCTGATTGGCTGTCATGGCTTTTAGTCAAAGGGAAAAAATATCCTCTGATCACATGATTTTGGTTTACAGATGGGCTGGATCATGGACTTTAAACTTTTCAACTTTAAACAGTTAAAAATGTGTGCCAATTTGACATGAACATGTTCTCTAACTGTCTGTGTGACAGTAAGTGATTGACTGCCATGGGAAAATGTATTAGGAGTGAGGACCTATTGTGTTTATATATGAAACTTGAGTGCCATCTTCAAAAGGTTGTACATATGGGCAAATTAGTAAGTGTCTCATATTAATGATGTCAAATAAGCCTTTTGTTCTGACATCATCCACTTTATCCATTGCCCAGTGGAATTAATTTGTATGGGACCATATTATCACTGCAAACCTTGCAATTTGAAATATATTAAAGAGCAGGTTGCTGCCTGATGAAATCCCCATGTGTAAGGAACCACGGGTGATATTACTCATTTGACATTGTCCTGAGTAATTCTACAAATTGGCTTGCTGTGAAATCACTGAGGTACTGCAGCAATAACGTTTGTCATAGACAGACATGACTCATCTCTAGGAAGCTATGCAGATTTTCAAATTGCAGAGGATCACAGTTAATTAATTCAAGGATGAGTAAAATTAGAAGTGAGTTTCCAACCTAGAAACAAGATTTTAAGTCCATTGTAAATAATGCAATAGATTTTCACTGAATTAGGGATAAAGAGATAATTAAAGCACAAGGTGAGAACTATGTATTTAATGAGCTCTTGCTCTCCAATTGCAGACTAAAGATAACTGGATTATTGACAACAATTTTCAAAAGAAGCCTCATTAACAATGATACTTTTGTTTCTTTCAGCATTTTTTCCCTTCCTATACAGGTATTAGCAGCATATCATTTTCTCTGTTCTTTTACAGTTAACTTTAAAGCATTTGGAATATTTTTCTTCTACATGTTAGTAATCTTTCATATTTGATGCACATAATTAACATCTTCGAATAGTTGTTATACAATCCACAAATGGAGATTGTAAATCAATACTATTCTCTGTCCCCCTTCTCGATCTGACTCAGTTCTCTCCATGTAGCCCCGATTCTTATCTGCTCCTGTTGTCCAGTGTTTGGAACTCAACTGCAGAAGTCAAGGTCGGAATTCACAAATAGTTTTGCAAGTTGATGAATTACATCTGCAGTGTGCAGCAGAGTTTAAGTCCCTACAACAAGGAGGGATGCAAAACAAAACACCTGGAGAAGTCAGGGATCAGTTATTTGAGTAATGTTTTTCATGACCTGTTCAATCTCCATGTCTGAGAAATGCCAAAAATTCCTTCTGCATTCACCCTCCTTGTTATCCTTGCTTCTGCATCAAAGAATACTGAAACCATTCCTCCAACCTTTATATCAATGCCATTATGTCAATCCAGACTAACAAACTGCAATGTAAAGAACTTTCAGACCAAGATGCCAATTGTGATACAGGAGGTGAATTTAATTCCATCATAAAAATGTTCCTGTAAAGAGGGTCAGAAGAGTTTGTGAAGGCAGCTGGTCCTCACGTTAGGAGCTATGAGATGATTGAGATCACCAATCCCTCGATTGAGCCTGAAAGAGCCCAGCTAAGACTGCAATATGTCCATTGCTGAGGCAGCTGGCTTTCTGTTTGGTATTGTTTGAGGAGCTGACAAGGGAACAGGCATTCGGACAGAGAGGAATTCATGGTGTCTCCACTCTATCTGTTATTCCTGCATTATCTGGCCTGTTCACTTCCTCAGGGCTGCGGGAGAACAGATTGCAGAAAATGTGACAACATAAAAAGCCTAACCTATGTGATCCACGGGTATAGCCCAGGCTCTGCAGGTAGCCATTTGAGTATTGACTTCCATTTTCAGGCTCACCTACAGTATCCTTTCAGATGACCAGGCTTTCCATTTTATTGTGGGATGACAGCAAGCAGCCTAGAGGCTGATACTTCTCATACTTTCAGCATTGTTCTAAAACTTCATGAAAAGCCTCCCAGTTCCTGGAAGTATGCGCCCTGCAGTTTATTTCTCATAGAGACAATTGACTGTCTGTTTAAAATAAGGATGTGATGACACCTGGTTCTCCTCATCTCCAAATCTCCATTGATGTTAATGTATCAGACTGAATATTTGAGATATCCTGTACTGGATGAGCCTTTATTGGTTGAGGCATACATTATAAGGGCAAGAAGGTTATGTTGGAGCTGTACAGCACTTTGCTTAGACCACAGCTGGAATACTGTGCACTGTGAGTAGAAAGAGATGGGACCTGATAGAGGTGGATATGATTATGAGGGGTATGGGCAGAGTGGAAAGAGTGTCCCCCTCAGTTGAAGGGTCAATAATGAAGGGGCAAATGTTCCATTTAAGCTGGTCATAAAGAATTCTTGAAATGGAAACCTGATCAGGTACCTGGCGAATTCAGCTCGCTGCTTGCTCCAAAGGATTTCCATGTTGCATACAACAAAATTGCATTGTAAGGCACAATCCACAGGCACCAGCCACACATGGCTCTCATCCAAAGACATTGGCATCCAGCACTTACCAACTCCTCACAACCCAGGCAATCCTTCAATGCATTGCACTCTGGTGTTAAAAGGCTGCCGCAGAAACACTGTACACAAGGAGAGGCACCCAGCTGAAGGAATCGATAAGGCAGCAACTCAGGGCTGCCTGCCTGCTCTCATAGTATTTATTCACTTTGCACCTATCTGCACAAGCCCAGCATTGCCTTATTGCTGTGCCAATTAGTCCCACAATCAGACAGATTGCCTTGCTGGTCATTTCTCAATACAGGGCTATACATCTTGCTGTATAGCAGTGTACTACTTCAATCTCATGCCTGCTCTGTACACCAGCAGCTAATGCAGCAAGCACACGACATGTGCAGCAAGCAATCAGCCATGTCTCTAAGTCTTACAGGAAAAGTCCTCATCAAAGTCCATGAAGATACCTGCCAGTCTGGGGACCCTGGCACAATATGTCAAGGGCAGTCTCCAGTACCAGGGAATTGGTCACTGTCATGTGTCCGAATCAGGGTGATCTTGGTGAAGGAGTCCATGTCTCTGCAATCTGGTCAGTGGGTCACTGTGTTAGTCCTGTGCCTCCATAGCTACCAGTCCATGGACCTAGAGCTATTATTGTCAGGGAAATGTGCAGACACCAGTTAGAGGCCTGACCATTTCTTATCCAGGGCTGTCCAGATAGATCACCTCAAAAGGGTGGGCCATGGTCAGTGCACTGGGTCTGCCCACAGAAAGTAAAAGGAAAGAGGTGGGGTGGGGGAGTCCAAAACTAGACGGAATAGGTTTAGGGTGAGCAGGGAAAGATTTAAAACGGATCTAAGGGTTACCTTTTTCATGAAAAGGTGGTACATGTAAGAAATGAGCTTCCAGAGGAAGTGATGGAGGTGGGTACAATTACAACATTTAAAAGGCATCTGGATGAGTAAATGAATAGGACGGGTTTAGAGGGAAATGGGTCAAATTCTGACAAATGTGACAAGATCTATCGAGGATATCTGGTCAGCATAGATGGATTGGACTAAAGGGTCTGTTTCTGTGCTGTACATCTCTATGCCTCTGTGAAGTGGGTGGAGGGAGGAGCAAGTGCGACTATCGTCATGGGATGGAAACTCAACAAAGTTATACTTTGGACTGGGCTCTGTCGGCTTGGGGAAGTGAAGCAACAGTACCTGTAAGGGTAGGATAGAGTAATGTATGGATGGCAAGGTGTTCAATGGAATGGATAGGGTTCAGAAATAATCAGGAGGGACAGAGTATGATTATACTTGGTGTAATCACCTGATATAACAGTGGCTGTATGAGAAAGGGGTAAGCTCATGTCTATGGGTTGTCTGTGGACCCAGAGCAGTGCAGAGATTATGCAGTTTACAGCAAGAGTGACTAGGAAGAGAATGTGGCTGTTTGGGGGATCACTGACACATTCAAGTGGAAGCTCTAAGCCACTGACCATTGTGCTGAAAATTGAAAGAGTACAATGGGGAGAAAAATGGCTGTGACCACACTTGGAGTGGGTTGAGTAAGTGTCTCAACATGTGTGGAAGTCATAAAGCCACTAAGAGGAAAGAACATTGTACACAGACTCATGTACTGAATAGGACAGAGAGCTGCAGGATCCCTATTCCCTGCATATCTTCATGCATTGCCCCTGGCTCTGTTGCACATTCCAGACATCACTGACCACTTTGCTTACACCAACACTTTTAGACACGGAGGACATGAAAGAATAAGAATGTTGTATGAAGAGGCCCATGGTTATTAGCATCACCCTTAGCCCTGGATACAGCTTCTTCCTCTTGCTTCCAGGTTGAGCAGCAAACGCTCAACATAAACATCCATCCATGGAACATCATCTGTACACGAAGATATGCCTCATTTCAATAACAATGCATCTTGGGGCTACACAGAGAGACAAACAACCAGATGTAAGGTGAACTCAAAGTAAAGTGCCCTCAGTAGGTATTCTCACTCCCACTGAGCGTGCTCATTTCACAGCTGGGGTGAGAGGAGCCTGCTCAGCTATGGAGCCCATTGCCCTGGAGGTTTGATCTGGTGACTCCAGGGGTTACTAATGTCCGAACAGGTCAGTCATGCCAAGGATCTTCTGCCAGATCCAAGTTGATCCTCCTCAGTGTGAAATGAAAGGGTTGGAGACCAAGTTAGAACATAGAACATTACAGCGCAGTACAGGCCCTTTGGCCCTCGATGTTGCGCTGACCTGTGGAACCAATCTGAAGCCTATCCATCCTATAGTATTCCATTTTCATCCATATGTTTATCCAATGACCATTTAAATGCCTGTAAAGTTGGTGAATCTACTCAAAGTTTGTGAGAAGATTTGTAGCTCGGGTGTTCGTTGTTGTGGTTCTGTTCGCCGAGCTGGGAATTTGTGTTGCAGACGTTTCGTCCCCTGTCTAGGTGACATCCTCAGAGCTTAGGAGCCTCCTGTGAAGTGCTTCTGTGATGTTTCCTCCGGCATTTATGGTGGTTTGTCTCTGCCGCTTCTGGTTGTCAGTTCCAGCTGTCCATCGCAGTGGTCGGTATATTGGGTCCAGGTCGATGTGCTTATTGATTGAATCTGTGGATGTGAATCTGTGAATCTACTACTACTGCAGATGAGGCATTCCATGCCCTTACTACTCTCTGAATAAAGAAACTAACTGTGGCATGTGTCCTACATCTATCACCCCTCAATTAAAAGTCCCCTCATGCTAGCCATCACTATCTGAGGAAAAAGGCTCTCCCTGTCCACCTTATCTAACCCTCTGATTATCTTATGCCTCAATTAAGTCACCTCTCAAGCTTCTTCTGTCTAATGAAAACAGACTCAACTCCCCCAACCTTTCCTCAGAAGATCTTCCCTCCATACCAGACAACATCTAGTAAATCTCCTCTGAACCTTTTCCAAAGCTTTCACATCCTTCCTATAATGCTGTACCCAGAACTGTACACAATACTCCAAGTGCAGCCGCACCAGAGTTTTGTACAGCTGCAACATGACCTCGTGGCTCCATAACTCAATCCCTCTACCAACAAAGCGAACACACTATATGTCTTCTTAACAACCCTATCAACATGAGTGGCAACCTTCAAGGATGTTTATACATGGACAGCGAGATTTCTCTGCTCACCCACACTACCAAGAATCTTACCATTAGCCCAGTACTCTTTATTGCTGTTCCTCCTTCCAAAGTGAATCACCTCACACTTTTCCGCATTAAACTCCATTTGCCACTTTGCAGCCCAGCTCTGCAGCTTATCTATGTCCCTTTGTAACCTGCAAACTCCTTTGGCACTATCCACAACTCCACTGACCTTAGTGGCATCCACAAATTTACTAACCCATCCTTCTCGACCCTCATCCATGTCATTTGTAAAAACGACAAACAGCAGTGGACCCAAAACAGATCCTTGCAGTACACCACTAGTAACCGAACTCCAGGATGAATATTTCCCAATAACTACCACCCTCTGTCTTCTTTCAGCAAGCCAATTACTGATCCAAACTGCTAAATCACCCTCAATTCCATGTCTTCATATTTTGTGCAATGGCCTACCATGAGGAACTTTATCAAATGCCTCACTGAAATCTGTATACACCACATCAACTGCTTTACCCTCATCCACCTGTTTGGTCACCTTCTCAAAGAATTCAACAAGGTTTGTGAGGCATGAACTACCCTTTACAAAACTATGTTGACTATCCCTAATCAACTTATTCCTTTCTAGATAATAATAAATCCTACCTCTTAAAACATTTTACCCACTACTGAAGTAAGGCTCACTGGTCTATAATTGCCAGTTGTTTCTACTCCCCTTCTTGAACAAGTTAGGGTGGATGTGGATGGCCCAGTCACCTTGAGAGTGTCCATAGAGGAATCCCTTACATGTGGCTTCTCGTGCAGTTGGATGCTTCCTGGCACTGGCCTGTTTCTTTGTGAGGATGGGGCTATTGAAGTGCCCATCAGTTTCCCTGTCCCCCTGTCCCCCTGTAGCCATGCCTTTGGATGAGAACCAGAGCTGTCAGTGGATGTCCAGCATCGCAGGAAGTGTGGGACCCACACGGTGTGGCAGATGTGGAAGTGACAGTGCCAGTGGCGGCAGAATCGGGACGATGTCGGACAGCAGTAACTGGAGGAGCAGAGAGGGTCAAGTTTACGGAGAGGGAAAGATGAAATCTAGAAGCTGTTTCAGTAGTATTAATACCAAAGTAATATTAATTTATTCAGTATTTTACCGTTTACACAATTTAATAAGTAATTTATTCTGTAATCCGGAATAAAGCAACATTCTCCACTTTTCACTATACTTAGGTGCAAGTGACAATATATTAAATAAATCTATATTAACTAAATCTATACATCTAACCCTAACCCCAATCCCAGGGCTACTGGACTTGGCTCTTACCCCAGAAGCCATCAAATCTGTTTTGAAGGGGTAGCCAAATGATTGCATTGGTTTGTTACACTGCTGCAACTTCTGGCTAATGTGAACCATTTCCTCCCTTGCACCTATCTGCCACTCATATTCCTTCCTGTACACATGGTCACAATCCCTGAACACTGAATCCACTGGGTCCTCTCCTGCCTGTAGCAAAGCAGGTCCCTGGTCTCAGGCAGACCTCTGCGTGCCTGCAGCTTGGGGCCCTCAGCCAACAGTGAGCAGTGAGAGTCAGCTGCTCACCAGCTCATGCTTCCACATTTTCTCAGCTTTATGTTCTAACTGAGGTCTTGTACCTGGACTGGCGTGGGGCTGCAGCGGGCAGCCTTGCTGATGCTTCTACTTCTGGCCTCAACATTCCCTCAGAGATCGAGGAGGTAGGTTCTGGGGGAGCCGGGCATTGGTGAGGGAAATGCTGATAGTATTCCAAGTCCAAAGAGAGAAAAGATGGGTTAGGATTAAATGTACTGTGCAATGAATGAGACTAACAGTGGGGTTAATGTGAGAGTTGCTGTGGAATGAAGAATGGGACTTACTCAGTTCGCAGGACATGATATCTCAGCATCCCTGTAGGAGCAGTCAGTTCGATGTGATGGGTCACTAAATGGGGGGAGGTGTTGTGCAGGAAAGAGCTAAAAGGAGACATGGTGGTTGGGGGTTGGTGTGGGAGATGGGGGCTGGTACTTGGTGATTGGGTGAGACCCAACGCTAATGGTATTCATCAAAAACTGGTTTCTCTGCCATCAATTGCCATTCCCTCGATGCGAACAGCAACTCCAAAATGGCCGGGAGAACATACCGGGTGGGCATGGTCAGTCAGTTTGATGAACAAAAGCATGGGATCCGTGTCTGCTGGACGTTAGGTCAAAGGTCAAAAGGTGAAATATGCATTTGCAACTCTAACCACATTTAATTTGCAAACATTTCTTCACCCACGTGCAATGCAGGCAGAGTGAACATACTGATGCATCAGATGCTGGTTAAAGACTGAGTGCGCCATGAAATTGTATAAATGCTAAACTAACATTTAAATTTCAGTGTTGCAGAAATTAGTGGCAATGAATTAAAAGGAGTCAAATGCTGATCAAAAGCATCAATCGCTTGTGGAACTTCCAAGGTTAGTATGGGACCAGGGGAATGTCACTGCATTGTTTGTGGTAAGTTTGATAATGGACTTTATTGAATGACCTGATTGACAACTGATTCAATGAGAGCTGGCTGCAAAAGACCATGATAGATGGTGAAGATTATCACCAGACCAGCCTTTGGTTTGCATGTGGGGGTATTCTTCATGCTCTATGTGCTGCCTCTGTGTTCCCTTTTGCAGGCTGACAATAAAAGCTCAAGATTGGATTTGTCTGATTGCTTGCCTGAATGAAATGTTCCTATACCAGACAATGACAAGATTTGGGTCTACACTAGGCGTTGGAGAAAGAGTGGCACTGACTTAGAGAGGGTGCTTAGACAGAATATAACTAATGACAGAAAAGCTATGCAGCTTGGTGACTAAATAGACACTCAGATGGCAGAGACTGGGATGTGTGAGGGAGTGTTGTCATGTATCTTGAGCAGTGTGGCTTTGTGGTGGCTATGCCATTGCATTGCCAGTGAAGGGCGATGGCAGATTGCTAATGCCCATCCACGTGCACAGTAAGCTTTCAAGTATAGCATGGGTAATGCCAGTCTTGTGGTAGATATCAACTAAGAGGTGAATTGCTCTGGGAACTGTAAAGTGAAGTTAGAATTGACATGAGGAATGGCATAGGGTCAAGTAGGTAGGAAATGAGGCACATTTGGTAAAATTTAACAAAAAACATTTTTGGGCCTCGCATTGAGAATCCCTCCAAAAAATCTGATGCAACTCACACCTCGCTGAAAAACAGAAGATTCAGCTCCTCAAAATGCTGGAAGAATAAAAAGGTCATGTGGTTCTGTCAGATCATTCCAATCCTCACTCCAGTGAAGCTTCAATATGCTTGATGCACAACTGCAGTGTAAATGGAGAATTTGTGTTTATGTGGTTTTTGTCAATTCATTTTCAACGATAACATTTTATAGGGTGCACTATCTTCTTTGTTTAGATTACCATTAGTACTTTAGTCAAACTAAACTTTCATACAGGGGCTGCAATGTCTACACTGAACAGATGGTGGAAAATGACCTGGATTCAAAATTTTTAATAAAATGGAGACATAAATTAAGGCTAATAAATGTGATATGTGAAGCAATGACATCACCACTTGGCTCTTGAACTGACATATTGTGGATTTTTATGGAATTGGAAACTGCCTTATGAAGGATTCATTATTGAAATGTTGTTGTCTAAATCCCTAAATCATCCAAGATCATTTGTAAGAATATTGTCGCATTGTGGCACATAATACACATTTTGAATAAGTGTATGATGATAGCATCATACAGCATGCATTAAAAACAAATAGAGATTCTCATTACTTGATTGAGTCTCTACTTTAGTAGGTCTTTTATCAGTTTCCCTTAAATATTCAAATTCTTTGCTTTATTTCTCATACCGACAACGATCTAATGCAGAAAAAGATGAAATGTACTTTCCATCCATTGTTTAATTCATTAATATTCCTATTTTATGCTCTAAATTTTGTAAATTTGGTGACATTTCTGAGCAATACTCAACAAAATGTCTCAGCTGTATTCCTTCACTCTCCTCCAAGTGAACCAGATTGTGAATTGATCTTTATTGTAATTTTATCTTCTGCCCCTATGATCATACGAAGTAGCTTTGCCTGTGCTCAGTAACATAATTAAGAATTGCTGACATTTTGGACAATTGTAATGCAGTCCACTGGAGAGCTATCGGGAGGCAGATGAATGTAAAATTTTGCAAGAGGACTCGAATTGGAATCCCAGTGGCAGAAAAATGGAAGTGAATCAGATGGGTAATGGAAAATGAAGGGGGGCAGCAATACCACATGGAAACAAAAGGAAAGCAAGTTAGGTTGTTAAAAAGTTTATTACCTCACATTTTCATACCAGTAACATTGGATTAAATTCTGAATTAGTAGGGTGGTGCATGTCAATACAGTGACATCAAAAACGGACCTATTAAAGACAACATTTCATAGAATCCCTACAGTGCAGAAAGAGGCCATTCAGCCCACATCAGGTCTGCACCAACCCTCAGAACAGCATCCCATCCTGACCTAGTCCCCCTACTCTATCCCTATAATCACACATTTCCCATGCCTAATCCACCTAACCTACATATCTCTGGATACTACGGATAATTTGTCATGGCCAATTCACCTTGCCCGCACATAGAGTCATAGTCATTGAGTCATAGAGACATACAGCATGGAAACAGACCCTCGTCCAACCAGTCCATGCCAAACATAATCCCAAACTAAACTAGTCCCATCTGGCCCATATCCCTCCGAACCATTCCTATTCATGTATCTATCCAAATGTCTTTTAAATGTTGTAATTTTACCTGTATCCACTACTTTCTCAAGAAGTTCATTCCACATGCGAACCACCCTCTGTGTAAAAGAATTGTTTTATGTCTTATTAAATCTCTCTCCACTCACCTTAAAAATGTAACTTCTAGTCTTGAAATCCCCCATTCTAGGGAAAAGCACATCTTTGGACTGTGCGAGGAAACTGGAGCACCCAGGCGACATAGGGAGAATGTGCAACCTCCATGCAGACAGTCACCCAAGGCTAGAATCAAACACAGGTTCCTGGTGTTGTGAGGCAGCAGTGCTAACAGCTGAGCCACTGTGCCACAGAGGCAACGGTGCTGACTTTAATTTGAAGGTTAACCAAAGTGGAACTGTCTTCCACTAGTGTTCAGTTGACAGGAAAGAGGAAGCACATTCTTACAAAGGAAAGGCTTGGCTCTGAGGAGTTGAGAGACAGAACCTTAAATACAAAGATTGAGAATGACGAATGAAGGACTACAGCCATAAATGGAAAGATCAGTTTACAAAAGCCATGGGACAATGGCAGGATGCTTCCTCAAAGTCAGTAAAAGGGAGTGAGCTCCAAATGGAACTCCTCCACCCAATTGTCCTGGATCTATGGACACAGGAGAGGTGCACAGGAAGGAAGTGCAGGGTGCAAAGCCGCAATTACTGACACTTCAGGAGTGGGAAGAGGTTCAGACCACCATTGATCAGGATTGACCAAAACACCATGTAGAGTGAGAGAGGCAGAAGATCAGTCTTCGGAACTTGCATGAATTACTTGGAGAACAGCAATGCCAGTGAAGATGACATGTCTCCAGGAAACAGACACTGAACTCTTTGCAATGTGACAGGACAGCCTACATCCAATGAACTTGATCAGCACCTTATGCCAACATGTGGGACTTGAACTCCTGGGCAAGAGGTAGGGGCACTACACCATAAGGCCCCTATCCCACTTAACTTTATGAAATGAGCAAATTTGGAAATATTATATTTTGTCCCCACATTCAAACCATTTATATGGAATGTGTGCAGTTATGTCCCAAGCAGTGATCCTTATAGTACACCACTCATCACAGCCTGACATCTTGAATAGCACCCATTTATTTCTCCTCTCTGTTTTCTGTTTGTCAACTAATTCTCAGTCTATATTTCCCCGATCCTATGTGCATAATTTTGTTTCCCAACCTCTTGTGTGGAACCTGATGAAAGGTATGAAGTGCTCTTTTGGAATATGGCACAGAACGTGGACTGCTTCAGTATCTGAGGAGCCATTGACTGATACAGTCATAGAGTTGTGCAGCAGAAAGAGGCTCATCAGTCCAACTTGTTCATGCCAACCAGATATCTTAAATTCATCTAGTTCCATTTGGCCCCAGATCCCTCAAACCCTTCCTATTCATAAATCCAGACAGATGTCTTTTAAATTTTGAAATTGTACCAGCTTCCACCACTTCCTCTGGCAGATCATTCCATTCACACACCATCCTGTACATAAAATAAATGCTCCTTCAGTCCCTTTTAAAGCTTTCCCTGTCACCTTAAACCAAGGCCCTCTAGTTTTGGACTCCCCTAGTCTAGGGAAAAGACCTTGATTATTTACCCTATCCATGCCCCTCATGATTTTATAAACCTCTATAAGGTCACCCCTCAGCCTCCAATGCTTCAAGGAAAACAGCCCCAGCCTATTCAGCCTCTCCCTATAGCTCAAATTCTCCAACCCTAGCATCATCCTTGTAAAATTTTTTTGAACACCTTCAAGTTAAACAACATCTTCCTATCGCTGGGAGACCAGAATTGACGCAGTATTCCAAAATTGGCCTAACCAATGCCCTGTACAGCTGCAACATGACATCCTAACTCCTCTGCTCAATGTACTGACCAATAAAGGCAAGCGTAGTAAATGTTTCTTCACTATCCTCTCAAACTGTGACTCCACATTTAAGGAACAATGAACCTGCACTGCTTGGCAACAGCTTCCAGGGACCTACCATTAAATGTCCAGATTTGCCTTACCAAAATGTAACACCTCACATTTATTTAAATTAAGCCCCATTTTCCACTTCATGGTTCAGCTGCCTATCTGATCTTGTTTTACTCCAAGATAACTTTCTTCACTGTCCACCATACCATCAATTTTAGCCAGGAATGGTGATGAACATTGTGCGATCATTGGCAAACATCTCTGACTTTATGATGGAGAGTAGGTCATTGATGAAGCAGCTGAAGACTTTTTCACTCCTAGAATCCATAAAGTGTGGAAACAGGCCAATTGACTCACCAAGTCCACACTGACCAATCAAAGACCAGTCCCACCCTACTACCCTATCCCTGTAATCCTGCTTTCTGCATGGCTAATCCACCTAATTTACACTTCCCCTGGATACTATCAGCAATTTAGCTTGGCCAATCCACATAACCTACACATCTTGGAATGTAAAAGGAAACCAGAGTATGTGGAGGAAACCCACGCAGACACAGGGAGAATGTGCAAACTCCACATAGATAGTTGCCCGAGGGTGGAATTGAAACTGGATCCCTGGCACTATGAGACATCAGTGCTAACCACTGAGCCACCATACCACCGATGGTTGGCCCAAGGACATTACCCTGAGAAACCCCTTCACAGAGGTCCTGGAGCTGAGATGGTTAGGACATTTTACCTTTTAGTGAGGTAAACTAAGGCGAGTTAAGGTTTGTTAGAAATTTTAAGCTTGGGAAAACACCAACAGCTCAGAGAGATAGACTTTTCTTTCACTTTGTTTCGGGCAGTTCTGTGAAGGTCCTTTGGTGGGAGATCGTTGTATAGGGTAGCACTTGAAGTAAGGAATTAGTGATGGCCCCAAACCAGAAGTGTTTGGATAAAACCCTGATTAGATTATTTAGAGGTGACTATATTTAAGCTCGGCTTTGTAATACTTCTTCCTGGAGATATCAGCGTTTCCAATCTAGGAGTTAAAGTCATATTTAAGTGAAAGTGATAGTCAAATAATTTTCCTCAATTGAACCTCCTTCTGCCTCATTTCCGGGCAGTGCATTCCAGACATTAATTACTTGTTGAGTGATTTTTTTTCTTATATTACTCTTGTTTCTTTTGAAAAAAAACTTTAAATCTATGCCCTCTTTTTTTTGACCTTTTACGATGAGAAACAATTCTCCTCATCTATCCTGTGCAACCCAGTCATGATTTTGAAAAATTCCTTCATGACTCTGGAAAGGCAGATATATTAATTATTAAACCCTCTCATACACATGGACAAAAACCCACATGTCACTTGTTCAAAATCCAGGTTCGAAAATAAATGAAGTTCGCATGTATAAATTACACACCTGTCATCATAACAATTGGACCCACACTGCTATCCTGGTGATTATGATATAATTACAGATCTTTCATCAAAAACTCATTTTAATCCTCTGATAGCTAATTAGATAAAGGGGCCATATAGTTTGTTGCTGTGCTTAACATGTCATAAGTCTTATTAACTTGAAACATTTTGAGCCAGCCAGTCTCAGCTGTGATAATACTAAATTGCTAAAATTAGTGTCAGTATCTTCAAGCGGGAGGGAAGGGAGGAGTTAGCCTCAGTCTGTGTATATTTGCAAGCTTATTATTTGACTCAAGGGCGTGTGTGTGTGTGTGTGAGAGAGAGTGTGTGAGAGACTGTGTGAGTGTGAGAGAGAGAGAGACAGCGAGAGAGAGTAGGCATCAGTTGAGATCAGCAGTGCAGACAGCTGTGAGGGCCATGTTTGACTGAATGACCTGCTGACAGTAACTGCCCTGATGTTGCACATGCATAATGTCCATTTGGATAACGTATGCAAGGCCTCTTGCCATCTGTTGAATGATATCTCAGCATTAGTCTGGGGAAGGTGCTTTATTAGTGGAGAAAGATTAGCTTTGCTTTACTCATGAGAATAGACAAAATGTATCAGACCCTTTTTATTACTTGTTCCTTACAAAGCAACTTCTGGCGGTGGTTTAGCTTTCTAATGTGTTCTTCAGCAAAGTTGAAGAGATAGTAATTTTGTGACACAGTCATTTCCACTGAATTGAAAATATAAATAGCAATATGGGCATATGCCAGCATAAAGTAGACTCTTGCATAAATGAACCTCACTGTATAAGTCAGGGAACAGACGGCAAACAGCAAGAAGCAACAAAATTTATTCAGGAGATGGGAGCAACAGGATGCAACCTAAATCAGGATGATTGGCAATGATGCTGGCAACACGTGTGCAGTAAATAATACCAATAAATAACTGTTCTTTGTATGTATTTATTGACCGTGGAATAACTTGTGTTTGCCTGAAGGCACTCAGTGACAGTGATGAATCTTAACTCTACAAGCTGTCAATCATGGGAAATAATGCTGCGGATTTTCAGCTATTTATTTCAATGTTGTTTAATTTGAGAACAAGCTGATAATTAGGTCTGGACTTTAAGATCCTGACACAATGAAAGGGGGAAGGGGCAATCTAGTAGCATGAAGGATATTGTAAGAAAGAGAATGCAATACATTTGCCCGTGGAGCTTCTTTTTAACCTAAACATTGCATTTCTGGGTTTCACAGTCAATGATCTTGAGCAACATAATAACTACCTACGTTGATTTTGATTCCAGTATTTAAAGGTCACTCCAATCAGGTAACTAGATTGTGTTTGAAGGTGAAAGCAGAACGTGGATGGAATGAACTGCACCAGTTCCAAGGCCCACCTTATTTTAGAGATGCCTGCCTGGGTGAGATGTCTCATAAATAGTTTGCTGAATATGCACCCAAGTGTAAATAGGATTGATGACATTGCTTTGGATTCCTGTACTGCTAATGCCATCATTTTGGTTATCTTTGTCCTCATATCAGGTCAAGAGTCAAATGGCAATAGCAATACCAATGTTGGTCTAATATATTGGAGTTTCAAAGTTTAAGATTATAGAGAACAAAGTTGCTAAAGTAATCTCTAAAGTTGTGGAAATAAACCCTCAACAGAAGTATTGTGAGCAAAGCCTTTGATACGAAGGATTAGGTAAGCAGTTTGACACAAAGTTTTAGGAAAGCAATCATAAGATTTTAGTTCTTAATTGACATATTTCTCTGTCATGTTGTCAGCTCCTCAACTGCAGGTGTTATTTTAATGTGTGTTCCATAAAGCTCAAGCAAGCCTGTAGATACATAGTTATATTGTACAAGCTATGTTAATATAGCTGCAATGAACAATTAGCATATTAAATGTGACATCTTGCCTCTCTTGGGGACATTTTTCACATGCAGCCTTACATGCTGCTGTCAAATGCACAAAATTACCAGATTATAACAACTTGCTGATGTATTGTCAATTTCCTTTCTTTTAAATCCCTCACCCCTGTGCACTCACAAATTAAAACCCTAGGAAGATTGATGTCTGTAAGAAAAGAAATATTGAACCTCAGTTTCAATTTTATGAGATTTGTTAAATATCTTATAGTCCTGCTTGTGGATGGTATCTATTATAATCAAAGTGGTGATATGTTGCTATGGATTAGTGATGTTGAGAAATATGAACATCAATTTGCATAAACTGATTAAATATTGTTACAATTTATCCACCCTCTAGTGAAAGTGTATTGAATACCATAAGCTTTCTGACTGGTCAGCATATTTCAGATAATCAGTTTCAAGCTCCTTAAGTGACTGGTCAAATTTCAGCTAAAAAAAAAAGAAAAAGTAAGATTAAAATAAAAAATTGTTGAAAATATTGAACAGATCAGGCAGCGTCTGTGCAAGGAAGCAGAGGGAAAGTTTCAGGTCAAGCTGACTTCTCAACAGAAAGATTGTGAAAGTTTTTAAGACAATTGAAGGAGAATGGAGCCAAGAAAAACAAAAAGAAAGTTCTGATCTCATATTTATATCATGTTAGGTTTTAAATACTATTAAATAACCTCTCTGGCACTGAAAATTAAATCTTATAGAAGTCTTTACTACAGATTTGCATTATTGTTGGAGATTTTTAAGCATTAAGAAAAACTAATTTAGCTTTTGTTTTTTGTCGCTCTTTAATCTTTCTTCTATTTTGATGTTTGCACATGATTTGATATTGAATTGTACATGATGCTTCTTGGTTCAGACTCTACTTGTCGCAGTAATGGTTCTGTAATATGGTTAAATAGATATAACTTTATTCTCTGTTTATACAGGTCCCAGATACCCTGTAAGTAACACAATGCCAAAATGAATTTCTAGTCATTGCACGTTCTGCTGCATAACCCTATCTTTAAGTTTAAGTGTAGTGAAAGATTGGCACAGTTTGTTCATTACTAACTGTAAAACTGAATCCATTATGACCACATGGCTTTCTATATATCTTTATTTTAGAGCATGGAAAAATACCTTACAGGCACTTTAAACACTTCACAAGGAATATTTTAATAGTTTAGAATTCAATCAACAGTATTAGTCCCAGCATTTATATTAATAATCATGATAAGATTTTCAGTCATCACTACAAAATAGAATTGAGGAATTTGCTTGTCGAGAATCCAAGTGCAGCGTCATGGAAATATTTTCACAGGCAACTTAAAGTTTTTGATATTGGAAGCAAGTATTTCAACTATCCAGATGTGTCTGGTCAGTGATTCTTGGCTCAGCTAACTCTGAGTACTGTTGTACCAAATGACAGCTTTGGCTTTGACAGTAATGGGTCAGGTCAAAGATTCAATATAACTTTGTAGTGTTGATGTGGAAAGCAGAGATCATGTGTTTGTTTACTGTTTGATTTGGTTTTCTGCCTGAGGAAACATTGTTGCATAACTGGGAAAGAAAGAAAACGAACTTTTCCCTGCATCTAAAGGCAGAACACAGACTAAGATACACTAAATGCAAAATAATCCACACTTTTCCACGAGATTTACCTCATGAGGCTATAAAATGAACTTCCATGGTGAAGCATTTTACAAATTATTAATGTTGAAACTGGTATTATATAATACTTCTAATTACCATACTTCTAGTTTAATTTTTTTAAAGTTTTGCATCTATGTTTTTGAGAAATGAAATTTGGGAAATGAAAATTTCTTTTCAATGAAGTGATAGTTTATTGTGAATGAATAAATGAAAAGTTAAGGTGAAAAATGGGCATAGCGGCAGATTCTGGCACAAGGTGAATGGTGCTTCTAGAATGTGTGCCCAAAAATAGTGAACTCTCTCTAATGGAAAATTTATCTCACATAAAAGCAATGAGCTTCACAGATTAATCAATAATTCTGATGAAGCTTGCCGATCACAGCCTTCCAAACACCAACTCGTTCAGACACTGAACCAACCCACAAGGAAGTCTTTTACTAAAGGGTTCGAAGATGACAAGCATAATATTGGGGGGGTGAGGAGAGGAAGCAGAAGTTTAAACTGGCCCATGATTTTACTGTGGACCCCCACTGGACCAATCATGTTTTTCCCAGTTCCACATTGAACTACAAATAACCTAAGAAATTCTTCCACCTTTTGGTACTCAGTTGTCCATTTAAATTCTACTGGTTAGGTTGTGACACAACAGGAAAACTAATAATCAGAGCATTTTTGTGATTGTTCCAACCTTTGCCTAATTTAGCAGTGGTGTCCAAAATGAGTGATATGCCATGGTTAACATATCAAAGAGTATCATGTCTGTTTTAAGAGATGCCACCCATACTTCAAAGTCATTAGATGCTAAATTGACTAAATTTTGAGGGCAGTTAGGTTTGGCGCAAAAATTGATTCTCCATTCTGAATAAAAAAACCTAAATTTGGGGACGGAAGAGAACAATTAGAGTTCTGAAGGAGACAGCTGAAGAGATAGTGGAGGCTTTTAGTAGTGATCTTTCAGGTATCATTGGAGTCAAGGAGGGTCTCAGCGGACTGGAAAATCGCTCATGTAACCCTCCTGTTTTAAGAAGGGAGCATGGCAAAAGATGGGAAATTATAGGCTGATTTACCTGAACTCAGTTGTTGGCAAGATTTTGGAGCCCAATGTGAAGGCTGAGATTTCTGAATACTTGGAAGTGTATGGTAAAATAGGGCAAATTCAGCATGGTTTCATCAAGGGAAGGTCATGCCTGAAAAATCTGTTAGAATTCTTTGAGGAGATAATGGGCAGTTCAAATCAAGGAGAGCCAATGGATGTTATCTATCTGGCCTTCCAGAAGGCCTTTGATAAGGTGGCACACAGGAGGCTGCTGAGCAAGGTAAGGGCCCATGGTGCTAGAGGCAAGGTACTAGCATGGTTAGAAGCTTGGCTGTCTGGCACAGAGCAGAGAGTGGGGATCAAAGGGTCCTTCTCAGGATGGCAGCCAATGACAAGTGGTGTTCCACCAGGGTCGGTGTTGGGACCACAAATTTTCACTTTATACATTAATGGTCTAGATGAAGAAACTGAGGGCATTCTGCCTAATTTTGCAGATGACACAAAGATGATACAAAGAGAGAGGGCAGGTAGTATTGAGGAGGCAGGGATACTGCAGAAGGATTTGGACAAGTTAGGAGAGTGGGCAAAGAAGTGGCAGAAAGATTAAAATGTGGGAAAGTGTGAAGTCATGTGCACTTTGGAAGGAAGAATAGAGGCATGGACTATTTTCTAAATGGGGAGAAAATTCAGAAATCTGAAGTGCAAAGGGACTTGGCAGTCCTAGTCCAGGTTTCTCTTAAGGTAAACTTGCAGGTTGAGTTGGTAGTTAGGAAGGCAAAACAATGTTGTCATTCATTGCAAGAGGACTATTTTAATATAAAAGCAGGGATGTAATTCTGAGGCTTTATAAGGCTCTGGTTAGACTGTATTTAGAGTATTGTGAGCAATTTTGGGCCCCATATCACAGGAAAAATGCATTGGCCCTGGAGCGGGTCCAGAGGGGGTTCACGAGAATGATCCCAGGAATGAAACACTTAACATATAAGGAACATTTGAGGACTCTTGGAGGATACTTACTCTTGAAGTTTAGAAGAATGAAGGAGAATCTGATTGAAACTTTCATGCAACTGTAGTCGACTTGCCAAGTTTAAAGGCATTTAAATGGTCATTGGATAAACACATGGATGAAACTGGAATAGTGTAGGATAGATAGGCTTCAGATTGGTTCCACAGGTCGCGCAACGTTGAAGGCTGAAGGGCCTGTACTGCCCTGTAATGGTCTATGTTCTATGTTCTTCATATTGAATGGCCTGGACAGAGTGGACATTGGGAAGATGTTTTCATTAGCAGGAGAGATGAGGACCCAAGGGCACAGCCTAAAAGGAAAGACATTTTAGAACGGAGATAAGGGGAAACTTCTTTACCAAGAGAGTGTGAATCTGTGGAATTCATTGCCAAAGAAGACTTTGGGGGCCAGGTCATTGAGTATACTTAAAGCAAAAATAGATAAGTTCTTGATTGTCAAGAGGATCAAAGGTTATGGAGAGAAAGCGGGAAAATGGGGTTGAAAAATCTATCAACCATGTTTGAATGGTGGAGCAGACTCAATGGGCTGAATGGCCTAATATCTGCTCCTATGTCTTATGATCTTATGATCCAATTTTCTCCATTATGTTCTCACAACATAGTTGTGCAGATGGCAGAAATCCTGATTCTCTATTGGTCTCAGAAACCATGATTTCCTCTTTTATATGCTGTATTGAATATTTTGCTATCATCAACTGTCAAAAGTGATCTTACATTTCATTTATATACTTCAGTGTAAACAACTGGTGCTTGCAATGTTACTTCAGTCTACATGGCCTGTGCTATTTTTTTTGGGGGGAGTTTACTCCAATCATCTTTCAGAGAGTCAGCACCTTAGACAAGTTCTCTAGATGATCCCTCACTCTCTGCAAATTAGTGTGCCAGTCTCTGACATTGAATTGTCTCGGAATTGATGAAAAAACTTAAAAACACATCTGTCAAGCTCAAGTGGTAACCTTTATTAGGCATGAAAACACATGCCTACACTATTGTAATGAAATTGCCCCAGCTGCTGTTTTACTGCCCTATGACTTTCATATCATTTTATGTACTAATGCAAAAGTATTTTCCAACAAATGTAAGGATGAGTTAATCAAAAAACAGAACTATTTGTTTTTTGCTTACTTCAACATTCTGTGCATTGCACTGGAGGTTATTGTAAAAATGTCAATAAAGGACAGAAATACATTTTAATTGAGGTCCCCAGTATGGAGGGATAGCTGGTTATCTGAGGACTTTCTAAACAGTCACAAGTTAGTGACAAGTAGTACATACAACCAAAGATCAGACTGCTGGTCTATGGATGGGTTACACTCAGCGATGGGTTACTGTTTGCCTTTGAAGATAACATATGATTTTGGAAATTGTTGAACTATGCTATAATCTCATATGTATTCAGTTCACATTTCAGTGACCAATTTACCTTCATATAGTCTCAGTAGGTTTGAGCTATATTTGGCATGTTTATTTTTGTGTGGGTGTGTTTATTCAACAGGTTATATACAATCCAGAAATGTAATTTTGTGTATTGTCACAAAACATATTCTTAACAAAAAGGCATTTATTTGAATTTGACATTTTCTTTTAGGAAAGGGGGTTGATTTATCTTGAAAGCTTTCTTTGTCATTTAAATTTCAAACTGTCTATCAAAGAGTTTGTAGGTAACCAATTTCAAATATTCATGGTTTTAAGGAAAATCACAAAACTGACATGTCAGCTAAATTGAGAGTCCATAAATAAAAGAAAAGGAAAATACAGTCTGCAGTTCGGTGACTTGACTCGATTCAGGTTGAATTTGAAGGTTTCAATGCTCCCAATTTAAAGATGGAAACAAGCCAATGGTTTGTTCTTCTGGTGATATAGGTGTGGAGTTGAATTTTCCTTTACAATCTGTCTGCTGTAAGTGGAGAAACAGTTAAGCAATTGCATTCAGACCAAAAGCCTGAAATAAACTGAAGAACTTCAATGGATGAAATAAAAACATAACTTGCCATGTCTGTTCTGCAAAAGGGTCACCAGACTCAAAGTGTTAAGCCTGTCATTATTAGTGTTACAATGTTCTGTGCTGAATTCAGTGTGATGTTTAGCATTTGATGTGGGTCTGGGGTTGGGAGGGTACTGTTGTGCTGGAGGTATTCCCTTCTCTATGACATTGGGTTGTCACTTAGGTAGTGTGGCACCTTCACCAAGTGGTTGCACCCACTGAGCCTGAAGGTAGATGTTCCAATGCCATGCCTTCCCGTTATCTACATGCAGCCTGTCTCATTGTGTGGGTGAAGCTCTTATCTACAGCGTACAGCACCAATGACTGCTCTGAAATCAAAGAAATCCTTTGGTCCTTCTTTGCCCAATTTGTGTCCTTTCCACTGAGCGTACTGGAACCTGCCAGTGATGGGATGTTGATCCCTGTGGCTTATTTGCGCTAGTTTTACATTTGGACATTTACACTGTGCAAAGTCTTGCATTGAGCTTTTGCCTGAAAATAGGAGGTTGAATTTCCCATCTAATCACATTGCTGGACAGATACCCAGGCACTGGGTTTGTAATAGCACAACATAGGAGCAAATTACTGCAGATGTTGGAATTGGTACTGAAAACAAAAAATGCTGGAAATCACAGCGGGTCAGGAAGCATCCGTGAAGAGAGAGCAAACTAACATTTTGAGTCTAAATTGCTCTTCATCAGAGCTGACGTGACTTGTGGAAGAGGCAACATTTATGCAATATTGAGGGGGTGGAGTGCTGGGGGAGAAGGGGTTCAGATTAAGTCATGGAGTCATAGAGTCATAGAGATATGCAGCATGGAAACAGGCCCTTCCTATTCAAATACCCATCCAAATGTCTCTTAAATGTTGTAATTGCACCAGCTTCTGCCACTTCATCTGGCAGCTCATTCCATACATGCATCATCCTCTGTGCAGATAAAGTTACCTGTTAGGTCCCTTTTAAATCTTTCCCCTCTCACCTTAAACCTATGCTGCCTAGTTTTGGACAGTATAGGTTTAAGGTGAGAGGGGAAAGGTGATCGGAATGTGAAACTGTCAGAGCAATGGTGTGTCTGACTGACAGACTGGAAAGAACAGACAGTTCCACTGGAATCAGGGGAGGGGAGAGAGGACATGGTGACAGAGAATGTAACCAGTAAAGCTAAAAGGAGGGAAAGAAATGGGAGTGAATTCACAATCTGAAGGTGCTGAACTTAATATTATGTCCAGAAGGTTGTAAACTGCCTCACCTGAAAGTCAGATGTTGTTCCTCCAGTCTGTGCTGTGACTGGCTGGAGCATTGCAGCATGCCAAGGATAGATAAGTGGGCATGGGAGCAGTGGGCCCACTTTCCTTTATTTCCTTAGCTTCTCCGTCTCCATTTTGGGGATTAAACTGTCCACTGCCATCCACTACAAAGCCAATGACTCCTTTAGCCACCTTCACTACAACTCACACACCCCACATCCTGTAAGGATTCCATTCCATTTTCCCTGTTCCTTTGCTTACATTGTATCTGTTTGGATGATGTCACCTTCCAAAGCAGCATTGCTGGCGTGGGTTGCTTCTTCCATGACCGTGGTTTCCCACCTGCTGAGGTTGACAGGGCCCTCAACTGTATTCCTGAAGAAGGGCTCATGCCCGAAACGTCGATTCTCCTGCTCCTTGGATGTTGCCTGACCTGCTGCGCTTTTCCAGCAACACATTTTCACCTCAACTGTATCTGACCTATCACCCGTGTTTCACTCTTGCCCCTTCTCATCTCTCACAGCAGCATGATTGGGTCCCTCTTGTCCTCACTTTTCATCCCACCAGCCTCCACGTTCAAAGGATCAGTCTCCACCATTTCAGACCAGTCCAGCAGAGCGCCACCACTAGACACATCTTCCCCTAACTCCCCCCTCTGCATTTTGCAGGGATTGTTCCTTTCGAGACATCCGAGTCCGTTCCTTGATGACCACTAACAACTCCACCCCCACCCCATGGTACCTTCCCATGTAACTGCAGAAGGTGTAACACCTGTCCCTTCACCTCGTCACAGCTCACCATCCAAGAGCCTAAACAGTCTTTCCAGGTGAAGCAACATTTCACCTGTACCTCCACCAATCTTGTGTATTGCAGTTGCTGCACCCAATGGGGCCTACTCTACAGTGGAGAAACCAAAGCAGAACACCTCTGGTCTGTGCGCAAGCAGGACCCTGACCTTCCCATAATTTTAACACAGCATCCTGCTTGCACATCCACTTGTCTGTCCTGGCATACCACGATGCTTGCTCTCTCTGTCCACGAATGCTGTATGACCTGCTGTGATTTCTAGCATTTTTATTTTGTGATGTCCTGGTCATTGTTTCAGGGGTGTACCCCTCCATGTTGGCATTGTTCAATCACAGAATCAATCTTAGTGTATCTAGTAAACAATACACTTTTGAGTTCTATTGTGTTTAAAGGATATTCACATTTAGATTTTCAAAAGCATAAGGTTCAGCATCTGTTGATTTCCTCAATGAATTATTGCCAGATCCGTTAGTTGAACTGAAAACTGATTTGCATTAAGATGCAAACAGTGATAAAATTTGAAGAGACTCTGTCTAGGAAGATACAAGTAATCAAGATCTGCAGCAGCTGTTTTGAGGTCAGCTCTTTATGCTACCTATAAGTTAGTAGTGACTGGCTGATCAGCAAAGAGAATATTTAAAACATTGAAATTGATATAATTGGAATAATGAACAATGGAGGGCAAAATAATAGATTGACTTAATTGCAGGAAATGTAAATTGATATATGAAGGGACACCATATAATGTGAATGTTAACAGAGGTAAAAAATGAAAAGGATGTGTGATTACCTGTAATTTCCTGAAAGAACCCAATAACTGTCAGACTGCGCTCAATAAAGAGAGCACATCTATCAGACATGGGCCAAAACATCTATCAGACAGAACAGTTTTAAAACAGAAGCATTTTTTTCTGTCTTTTAATGAATTTCTTACATATTTGTTGTAGTAATGTCGCTGGATTGGAATATAACAGTTTCTTTTCATGAGGTGAAGAACTTGAGGGTATTTGATTTCCTTGTCCACATGGAGCCACAAGTGGAATGAGAAAACCAATACCAATTTTGAGAAATACTCTCTCAATGGCCAAAGCTCTCTGCTGATTGTAGCAGATTGGAAAATTACACTGGATATAAGACCATAAGACCATAAGACATAGGAGTGGAAGTAAGGCCATTCGGCCCATCGAGTCCACTCCGCCATTCAATCATGGCTGATGCGCATTTCAGCTCCACTTACCAGCGTTCTCCCCGTAGCCCTTAATTCCTCTAGACAACAAGAATCTATCAATCTCGGCCTTGAAGACATTTAGCGTCCCGGCTTCCACTGCACTCCGTGGCAATGAATTCCACAGGCCCACCACTGTCTGGCTGAAGAAATGTCTCCGCATTTCTGTTCTGAAATGACCCCCTCTAATTCTAAGGCTGTGTCCACGGGTCCTAGTCTCCTCGTCTAATGGAAACAATTTCCTAGCATCCACCTTTTCCAAGCCATGTATTATTTTGTACGTCTCTATTAAGTCTCCCCTTAATCTTCTAAACTCCAACGAATACAATCCCAGTATCCTCAGCCGTTCCTCATATGTTAGACCTGTCATTCCAGGGATCATCCGTGTGAATCTCCGCTGGACACGTTCCAGTGCCAGTATGTCCTTCCTGAGGTGTGGGGACCAAAACTGGACACAGTACTCCAAATGGGGCCTAACCAGAGCTTTATAAAGTCTTAGTAGTACATCTCTGCTTTTATATTCCAACCCTCTTGAGATAAGAGACAACATTGCATTCGCTTTCTTAATCACGGACTCAACCTGCATGTTTACCTTTAGAGAATCCTCGACTAGCACTCCCAGATCCCTTTGTGCTTTGGCTTTATTAATTTTCTCACCATTTAGAAAGTAGTCTATGCTTTTATTCTTTTTGCCAAAGTGCAAGGCCTCGCACTTACTCACGTTAAATTCCATCAGCCATTTCCTGGACCACTCTCCCAACCTGTCTAGATCCTTCTGTAGCCTCCCCACTTCCTCAGTACTACCTGCCTGTCCACCTAACTTCGTATCATTGGCAAACTTCGCTAGAATGCCCCCGGTTCCCTCATCCAAATCATTAATATATAATGCGAACAGCTGTGGCCCCAGCACCGAACCCTGCGGGACACCGCTCGTCACCGGCTGCCATTCTGAAAAAGAACCTTTTATCCCAACTCTCTGCCTTCTGTTAGACAGCCAATCCTCAATCCATCCCAGCAGCTCACCTTGAACACCATGGGCCCTCACCTTGCTCAGCAGCCTCCCGTGTGGCACCTTATCAAAGGCCTTTTGAAAGTCTAGATAGACCACATCCACTGGGTTTCCCTGGTCTAACCTACTTGTTACCTCTTCAAAAAATTCCAACAGGTTTGTCAGGCATGACCTCCCTTTACTAAATCCATGTTGACTTGTTCTAATCAGACTCTGCTCTTCCAAGAATTTAGAAACCTCATCCTTAATGATGGATTCTAGAATTTTACCAACAACCGAGGTTAAGCTGATTGGCCTATAATTTTCCATCTTTTGCCTTGATCCTTTCTTGAACAAGGGGGTTACAACAGCCATCTTCCAATCATCCGGGACCTTTCCTGACTCCAGTGACTCTTGAAAGATCTCAACCAATGCCTCTGCTATTTCCTCAGCCACCTCTCTCAGAACTCTAGGGTGTATCCCATCGGGGCCAGGAGATTTATCAATTTTAAGACTTTTTAACTTTTCTAGCACTATCTCTTTCGTAATGGCAACCATACTCAACTCAGCCCCGTGACACCCTTTAATTTTTGGGATATTACTCATGTCTTCCACTGTGAAAACTGATGCAAAGTACTTGTTAAGTTCTCCTGCTATTTCCTTATCTCCCAGCACTAGGCTTCCTGCATCAGTTTGAAGTGGCCCAATGTCTACTTTTACCTGTCGTTTGTTTCTTATGTACTGAAAGAAACTTTTACTATTATTTCTAATATTACTGGCTAGCCTATCTTCATATTTGATCCTCTCATTTCTTATTACACTCTTTGTTATCCTCTGTTTGCTTTTGTATCCTTCCCAATCTTCTGATTTCCCACTGTTCTTAGCCACTTTATAGGATCTCTCTTTTTCTTTAATACATTTCCTGACTTTCTTTGTCAGCCAAGGTTGTCTAATCCCTCCCCGGTTAATCTTTCTTTTCTTGGGAATGAACCTCTGTACAGTGTCCTCAATTATACCTCCAAACTCCTGCCATTTTTGCTCTACTGTCTTCCCGGTTAGCCTCTGCTTCCAGTCTATTTTAGTCAGTTCCTCTCTCATGCCCTCATAATTACCTTTATTCAACTGTAACACCATTACATCCGATTTTGCCTTCTCCCTTTCAAACTCCAGACTGAACTCTACCATATTATGGTTGCTACTTCCTAAGGGTTCCCTTACTTTAAGATCTTTTATAGAGTCTGGTTCATTGCAAAGCACTAGGTCCAGAATAGCCTGCTCTCTTGTGGGCTCCATGACAAGCTGTTCCAAAAAGCCATCCTGTAAGCATTCCATGAATTCTCTTTCTTTAGATCCACTAGCAACATTATTTACCCAGTCCACCTGCATATTGAAGTCTCCCATGATCAATGTAACCTTGCCTTTCTGACATGCCTTCTCTATATCCCGGTACATGTTGCGTCCCTGGTCCTGACCACTGTTAGGAGGTCTATACACAACTACATTTATGTTTTTTTTGCCTTTGTGGTTCCTCCATTCCACCCACACAGACTCCACATCATCCGACGCTATGTCATTCAATACCATAGATATGTAGCACTGTCAAATCTCATTCACTGATATCATAGAGATATGTGGTTATCATTGAGATAAGTATACTTGAAATAAAGTGACTGTAAAAAACACAATCGAATAACTATATATATTTTTAAAAATAAAATCAATCTTCAAGTGTAACTTGCAAGCTGTCAGAACATTCTGTGCTAACAAGGCACAACATGGCCCAATGGAGGGTTTAAATGCCTCTATTTGGAAATGAAGTGAACATTTTAATCTTTTCTTTAGCTTTAACACATATGGACAGATTAACTTTCCTGATCCTCTGTCTGATAACTATTTTTAAGTTAAAAATCACACAACACCAGGTTATAGTCCAACAGGTTTAATTGGAAGCACTAGCTTTTGGAGTGACGCTCCTTCATCAGGTGATAGTCAGTCCAACACCGGCATCTCCAAATCATATTTTTAAGTTGTATTCCACAGCCAGTATACCTACATACCACATTTGGGAACAAAATAACAGCTACTGCAGCCGTAACAGACAAGGGCTAACCCAGGGGGGATTTATGAGCCGTGAAAATTGTCTCGCAAAGTAACAGAAATATCAAAAATAATTGGCTTTTGTGGCAAACCTCTTTCTGAATATTTGTTTTGTTCCAAAATGATTGCAACGCTTTTTCTTGTAATCGGTATCAAACTGTGATGCAAATGACCAGAGATCAAATGTTACAGCAGAGGAAGGTATGGCGAACTTTGAAAAGTCATGAGAGTCCACTTTTGAAAGCTTTGGTGATACTTGTTGTGCCTGTATAAAGGTTATTATGTCAGACATATGTTAGTGCTGTAACTTCAATTTCAAACATTGGGACATCTCAGAAGTTCCGATTCGAGTGCACTCAGTGATGGCATTTTCATCAGCATAGTGGGAGGACTCATTGCATTCATCCCTGATACATTAGGTCTTTGTTTTGCCAGCTGTGATTTACAAAAGTTTTCTTAACATTTGACAGATATACATTTGATTGAATAAATATCTACAGAAGGTCCTTACTCACAAAACTGCCCTTTTAATTAGCCAGAACCTCTATTGTAACACTCCTTTCACAACTCATTGTTGAAGGGTTGGCTGCATTCTGACTGTATTGGAACACCAGAGTGAGAATCATAGAATCCCTACAAGGTGGAAACAGGCCCTTAGGCCCAACAAGTTCGCACCAACTCTCCGGCGAGTTACCCACCCAGACCCATTCCCCTACTTTTAACCTGACTAACGGACCTAACCTGCACACCTCTGAATACTATGGAAATTTATCACTGCCAGTTCACCTAACTTGCACATCTTTAGATTGTGGGATGAAACTGGAGCACCCGGAGGAAACCCACACAGAGAGAACATGCAAACTCTGCACAGACAGTTGTCTGAGGCTGGAATTGAAGCCTGGCGATGCGAGGCAGCAGTGCTAACCACTGAGCCACCATGCCACATTTGGCAGAAAGGAAGGAAACTGCTTTCCAAAAAGAACATTTAGCCCTCTGTATTTCTCTAAATTACAATAATAAGAGATAATAAACTGCAAAGTGTGACCAAGACCCGCAAAACAAATTAATGGGCCAATTATCACACTGTTGCTTTTCAGGACTTAAGTGAAGGCTGGATTCCACATTTGCCTACATCATAACTGTGGCCCTATTTCAAAAGCAATTCATTGATAATCAGTTACTTCCTGAGCATGATTTGGAGGTGCCGGTGTTGGACTGGGATGCACAAAATTAAAAATCACACAACCGCAGGTTATTTGGAAGCAATAAGATCGTAGGACACAGAACTTATTGCAAATGTTTACAGTGTAATCGAACTGAAATTATATTTTGGAAAAGATCTGGATTGTTTGTTATGTCTTTCATCTTTTAGAATGTCCATTTTGGTTTCAGTCCTTTCATATATAAATTCCAGAACTTTCTTAAGGTTACATTCTCAAATGAACTTTAACAATAGGTGCCATATTGGCCTAGATAATGCATTGAAGGTTTGCAGTGCCCCAATGTTCAGACTGATTCTTATCAAAAAAAGGGATTTACAGAATCTTACATGGATTCATGCAGTTTTTGAGCAAGCTAAAATGTAATTCTATAAACTTAGACGTGTGTGTGTACGCGGGGATATATGAGTGTCTGTGAGAGTTTGTGTGTATGTGTATGTGTATATGCATGTGAGTGTGAGTGTAAAGGGTTATACGTCTGCGAGAGGGTGCATATGTGAGTGTGGGAGGGTATGTGTGAGTGTATGAGAGAGAGCTTGTGTAATTAGGGGGTCAGCGTGAGTGTGAGTGTGCGTCTGTCTGGGTCGATGTGCATAGTGCAGTGGAGTCACCTGTAGCGTGTGTGTGTGTCTGTCTGTGTGTGTGTGTGTGTCTGTGTCTGTGTAGTGCACTGGGGTCACTTATAGTGTGACATGAATCCAAGGCCCCGGTTGAGGCCATCCCCATGGATACTGAACTTGGCGATCAGCCTCTGCTCAGGCACTTTGCGTTGTTGCCTGCCCCAAAGTCCTGAGTATGAGGAAGGTGCTATTTAAATGTAAGTTTCTTTTTAATTCTCATCTTGTTCAAAATTCAATAATTCAATTTAACAAATGCTTAAGGGCAAGATGACAAAATGAATTTAAACTAAAATCCTTAACAGCAAAAATACATGGAGTCTGAAATACCTGTTTATTTTATTTTTGTTAAAGTTTATTTCAGGAAACTGTGGTGTATTTCTGGCAGAAGTGACTGAAATTTTCCATTTTACGTCAGATGCACAAGATTGACCTATTCTAAATAAAACACTAACTCCTAGTGGAATAAAAATTGTATCTTTTGTCCTGACCTTAAGCTATAGGGACAGGTTCAGGTTAGGAACTTGAGGTATAAACAAATGTCCTATCCTGGATCTCTTGCTCTCACCAGGTAGGTCAGGTTAATATTGTACCTTTTGCTTCAGGTTTCTAGTTGCTGAAGCTTTTCAAAAACAAAAAAAACATTTTAGCTAAATTGCAGCAAACCTATTGCTGGTAGAATATATATCACAACTAAAGTTGTCCAGGTATCCGAATGATATAATAATAAGGTTCAAAGTTGTCATCTGAGAAATCCCAGCTTTTACACCAAAATTGTGTTCCATTTGACTTAATGCTATAAAGAAATGAGATCCTGGACATTTCACGAAACTGGTACAATGTTGAATTCACAGACTGTATTCACATTCTTTGTCTGAAATGTCATCTTTTGACTGGAGTGCTTCAAATTGAATGTTTAGAGTTCAATGCTGCCGAGACAGTTCAGCAGTTTTCACTCGGACTTTATTTTGCTTGCCAGCCTCTGTAATAAAACCACTGCCAATGGTTGTAAGTATTTCTTTCGTGGAAGTGAATAAGAGTGGGAGAAAGAAGATATGACAGAAGCAAGCAGAATAAGGTGACACAAATGGCAAAGAAAGCTACCTAAAGGTTATCTCACCCAAGAATCTATAGTCCACTTCTTTCATATGATGATGCATTGAAAGAAGTCTGCTTAGTCTCATCGGTTCAGTCAGCTAGTATGTCAGATCATGTGTCCTGTTTCAAACTAACATTTGAGCACCTTGAGAAGCCAACAGCTAACTTCAGTACTCAGCTTTGCAAATGGCTAAATTAGAAATACCAAAATTTACTAATTGTCCTTTTACAATCCTGTATATAGTCCCATGATACAAGGATAATGGAGTTACTGACTAAATATAGCAATCCACTTTTATCCATTAGTTTATTTGTGTACGACAATCACAGACACTCAGGGCACAGCCTCTACTCCTCATGGTCAAATCCCATTTCGATCTCTGACTTGACTCGTATTTTAAGAGAAATAAATGAAAAAGTGACATGAATATAAAGAGATGCAAAGAATGACCAGAAACAAACAGCTCATAAATAAAAACAGAAATTGATGGAAAAACTCAGCAGATCAAGTAGCATCTGTGGAAAGAAAGCATTGTTATCATTTCGAATTCAGTGACCTTTCTTCAGAGCTTCCAGTATCTGCAGTACTTTGAGTTTTTAGTTTAGAAGCAAACAGCTCACTTGGCTGCTCTGTTGAAGTTGTTAAATATTTTCTTGATGTTCAATGGAATTCTCAGGATGAGACACTGACTTTAATAACCGTCTTCCTCAACGAAGTACACACCACAGAGTCATGCTCATCATCTTCGTTATGAAGACACCAAGTTTGAGTCCATACCATTAGCTGTTTCAGTTTCAGTTTTATTACCATCTTCCTTGCTTTATCCTTTTACGTTAAACTTGCTCCATCAAGCAAAAGTAGGGTTTATATCCAGCTACAGCACTGGCATTTCTATTTCATCCCGCTTCCCTTCGATATACATTCATGGTCTGTGCCGGTAGCAATATTAGGAAACATTGCCTAGAAATGAAATTTCAAATCCAATTAAAATTAACAGTGATAATAGGAAAGGTGTCTGCGGAAAAAGTAAGCTGCATGATCAAAGGGAGAGACACTTTGCTAGAGTGAAGCAGAAAGCATAAATATTTGGAAATTTCTGTCAATATATAATTCAACTAGCAATTTTTTTTTGCAAGTTTAAATAAAAGTGAGAATTGAACTGAGAATCAAAAGCCTTTAAGGAAGTTAAGAATCGAGTTAAACAGGCAGCTGCCTGATAGTGGCATTTATCTATAAAACACCTGAATTATCTTGCCTGAAGTAGATGTTGAAGACTATAGCAGAAAGTTAAAATAAAAAGTGACTCATCAGAGGTGGTTCAAAATGCATGTTCAGAGGAAGCTGCATGGTCTGACTTTGCCGAAGTGAAATAGAGTGAACAAAGAGACCTTGGAGTGCAGGTTTATAGCTCCTTGAAAGGATAGATAGGTAGATAGGATAGTGAAGAAGGCGCTTGGCATGCTTTTCTTTATCCATCAGAGTATTGAGTACAGGAGCTGGGAGATCATGTTGCGGTTGTACAGGACATTGGTTAGGCCACTGTTGGAATATTGCATGCAATTCTGGTCTCCTTCCTGTCGGAAAGATGTTGTGAAACTTGAAAGGGTTCAGAAAAGATTTACAAGGATGTTGCCAAGGTTGGAGGATTTGAGCTATAGGGAGAGGCTGAACAGGCTGGGGCTGTTTTCCTTGGAGCATCGGAGGCTGAGCTGTGACCTTATAGAGGTTTATAAAATCATGAGGGGCATGGATAGGGTAAATAGACAAAGTATTTTTCTTGGGGTGGGGAGTCCAGAACTAGAGGCATAGGTTTAGGGTGAGAGGGGAAAGATATAAAAGAGACCTAAGGAGCAACATTTTCTTGCAGATGGTGCTACATGTATGGAATGAGCTGCCAGAAGAAGTGGTGGAGGCTGGTACAATTACAACATTTAAAAGGCATCTGGATGGTATATGAATAGGGAGGGTTTGGAGTGATCTGGGCCAGGTGGGACTAGATTGGGTTTGGATATCTGGTTGGCATGGACGAGTTGGACCGAAGGGTCTGTTTCCCTGCTGTACATCTCTATGACTCTATGACTCTATCTGAGAATTTGGACCAAAATGGGAATTTGTGGCTAAGGTTGACTGAGGTGGTCTAATTAAGGTTTACTGCTGGAACCAAAGTTTCTCGAATGAGAAGTGAGCAGGGAGAGGATATAAAGCTGTGATCAAGGTACATGCCTGCAAAAGGCAGAGTGAAATCACAAGTGAAGGGAAAGCACCTGACTGGCGACTAAGCTTAATCAGTATTTAAAGAGAAAGTTTAGGTATTTCATTTGTATTTTAGCCTCTAGTCATTTTTTCCCTCGCTTTCTGAGTAAAAAGCTTCTTAACTTTTCATAACAATTTAATACTTCTTTTCAGGTTAACAAATTGTTTTGACACTACAGGACAGCAAGGGAAAAGTGGAGTGTGCATTCTGTGGTATGTGTGAAGTCATGGACACCTACAAAAAATGTCACTGACTGTACAAGCGTGAGCTTTGCATTCCAAAGTCGCTGATCTGCATCCACGATGCAGAGGACTACACAGGTACCACACTTAGGGAGGTAGTCAGAACACAGATGAGGAAATTATAGGCAGACAGAGAGTGGGTGAGCAGCGGGGGGAGTTCAAGAAAACCAGACAGGTAGTGCAGGAGTCCCTTAAGTCTATCTTTCTTGTTATTTGCTCTTCCATTATGGAAACGTTTGAGGGTAATGGTTCCTCAGGGGAGATCAGCCAGAGCCAAATCCATGGCAGCACAGGTGGCTCAGCTCTACAAGGGAGATGGGGATTCAATAGTCCAGGCAACAGACTTGTATTTCTGTGTTATTACATGCGACTCCAGGATGGCATGATTCCTCCCTGGCCAAGGATGTCACAGTGAGGCTGCAGGGCATCCTCCTGTAAGAAGATGATCAGTCAGAAATCATGGTCCACATTGATAACACTGACATAGTTAGGAAGAAGGATAAGGTCTTGAAGGCAGATTGCAGGGAAATAGGAAGAAAATTAAAAAGCTATAATTGAGCAGCAATCTCAGGATTACACCCAATGAGGAGCATAAGAACAGGAGGATTGATCATTTGAATATGGTGTGGGAGGGAGGACATCAGATTTCTGAGGATTTGGGGCTAGTTCTCAGGGAAGTAGAACCTGTGCGAGCTGTAAAGGTTACACCTTAATGCAACTGCAACTGATATCCTGGTGCTGTTGTTTTAGGTTTAAACTCACTTGTCAATGGGATTGGAACCCTAATTGGAAAGAAACGTGCTAACAGGAAGTCAAAAGGATGTTACAGAGACTGGAAACAGGAGAAATAAAGTTGAGCACATAGTTTACTTTGAATGCAGAATGATGTCAGAAAGATAATGTTAAATGCACTCTATGTGAATGCTCACTGCATTCGCAACATGGTCAATGATCTAAAGGTGATAGATGAGAATGATTTAATTTCCATTGTAGAGAAATGGCAGAATGGTGACCAGGACTAGAAACTGAATATTCAAGGATATTCGATGTTTAGGAAAGACATACGAGAGAAAGGAACTAGAGCTGATAATAAAGCATGGCATCGGTACATTTGTAAGGAGGAATCTCAG